>NC_137971.1:607500-897500 GCF_963924665.1 Micromys minutus
ATTCCCACAGATGTTTTCTTGTTGAGGATGGATTTTGCTATTCTAGGTCTTTTGTTATTCCAGATGAAATTGCTCTTTCCAACTCAATGAAGAACTGGGTTGGAATTTTGATGGGGATTGCATTGAATCTGTAGATTGCTTTTGGTAAGATGGCCATTTTTACAATGTTGATTCTTCCAATCTATGAGCATGGGAGAACTTTCCATTTTCTGAGATCCTCCTCGATTTCCTTCTTTAGAGGTTTGAAGTTCTTGTCATACAGGTCCTTCACTTGCTTAATTAGAGCCACACCAAGGTATTTCATAGTTTTTGTGACTATTGTGAATCTTTCCCCTAATTTCTTTCTCCGCATGTTTGTCCTTTGAAAATAGGAAGGCTACTGATTTGTTTGAGTTAATTTTATATCCAGCCACTTTGCTGAACTTGTTTATCAGCTGTAGGAGTTCTCTGGTGGAATTTGTGGGTCACTTAAGTACACTATCATGTCATCTGCAAAAAGTGATGTTTTTACTTCTTCCTTTCCGATTTGTATCCCTTTGATTTCCTTTTGCTGTCTAATTGCTCCAGCCAGGACTTCCAGTACTATGTTGAATAGGTAGGGGGAGAGTGGGCAGCCTTGTCGAGTCCCTGATTTTAGTGGGATTGCTTCAAGTTTCCAACCGTTAAGTTTGATGTTGGCTGTTGGTTTGCTGTATATTGCTTTTATTATGTTTAGGTATGGACCTTGGATTCCTGTTTTTTCCAAGACTTTTAACATGAATGGGTGTTGAATTTTGTCAAATGCTTTCTCAGCATCTAGTGAGATGACCATGTGATTTTTTTTTTCTTTGAGTTTGTTTATATGGTGGATTACATTGATGGATTTCTGTATATTAAACCATCCCTGCATCCCAGGGATGAAGCCTACTTGATCATGGTGAATGATCGTTTTGATGTGTTCTTGGATTCGGTTTGCAAGGATTTTGTTGAGTATTTTTGCATCAATGTTCATAAGTGAGATTGGTCTGAAATTCTGTTTCCTTGTAGGGTCTTTGTGTGGTTTAGGAACGAGGGTTATTGTAGCCTCAACAAATGAGTTAGGTAGTATTCCATCTGATTCTATCTTTTGGAATAGTTTGGAGAGTATTGGTATTATGTCGGCAATAAATGTCTGATAAAATTCTGCCCTGAACCCATCTGGACCTGGGCCTTTTCTGTTGGAAGGCTTTTGATGACTTCTATTTCTTTAGGTGTTATGGGATTATTTAGATGGTTTACCTGGTCCTGGTTTAACTTTAGCATCTTGTATCTGTGTAGGAATTCATCCATTTCCTCCAAATTTTCCAACTTTGTGGAGTATAGGCTTTTGTAGTAGGATCTGATGATTTCTTGAATTTCCTCAGTTTCAGTCGTTATTTCTTCACTTTCCTTTCTGATTTTGTTAATTTGGATACTCTCTCTTTGCCCTCTAGTTAGTCTGGCTAAGAGTTTATCAATCTTGTTAATTTTCTCAAAGAACCAGCTCTTGGTTTTGTTGATTCTTTCAATGGTTCTTTTTGTTTTTATTTGGTCTATTTCTGCCCTAAGTTTGATTATTTCTTGCCGTCTACTCCTCTTGGGTGTATCTGCTTCCTTTTGTTCTAGAGCTTTCAACTGTGCTGTCAGGTTGCTAGTGTATGCTCTCTCCAGTTTCTTTTTGGAAGCACTCAGAGCTATGAGTTTTCCTCTCAGTACTGTTTTCATTGCATCCCATAGGTTTGGGTATGTCATGTTTTCATTTTCATTGACTTCTAGAAAAATCCTTATTTTCTTTCTTTATTTCTTCTTTGACCCTGCTATCGTTTAATAGAGCATTGTTTAGTTTCCACGTGTATATGGGCTTTTTATTGTCTTTGTTGTTATTAAAGACCAGCCTTAGACCATGGTGACCTGAAAGGATGCATGGGAGTATTTCGATCTTCTTGTATCGATTGAGGCTCATGCTGTGTCCAATTATGTGGTCAATTTTGGAGAAGGTGCCGTGAGGTGCTGAGAAGAAGGTTTATTCTTTAGTTTTAGGATGATATGTTCTATAGCTATCTATTAATTCCAGTTGGTTCATAGTCTCTGTTAGTTTTACAGTGTCATTGTTCAGTTTCTGTTTCCATGATCTGTCCATTTTTGAGAGTTGGGTATTAATGTCTCCCACTATTATTGTGTGGGGTAAAATGTATTTTTTTTTTAGCTTTAGTAGGGTTTCTTTTTTGAATATGGGTGCTTTTGTATTTGGAGCATATATGTTTAGGATTGAGAGTTCCTCCTGACAGATTTCCCCTGTAATGAGTAAAAAGTGTCCTTCCTTATCTTTTTTGATAATTTTTCGTTGAAAATCTACTTTATTCGATATTAGAATGGCCACTCCAGCCTGCTTCTTGGGGCCATTTGCTTGGAAGGTTTTTTCCCAACCTTTTATTCTGAGATAGTGTCTGTCTTTGTCTCTGAGATGAGTTTCCTGTATGCAGCAAAATGCTGGGTTTTGTTTATATATCCAGTCTGATAGCCTATATCTTTTTATTGGGGAGTTGAGTCCATTTATGTTAATAGATATCAAGGGATAGTGGTTGCTTTTCTGCTATTGTTGCTTTGGTAGGTTGAATTGTGCCTGTGTGTCTTTCTTCTTTTGGTTTTCTTGCTTAGAAGTTTTCTTGTTTTTACTATGAGGTGGTTCCCCTCATTATATTGGGTTTTCTACCTATAATTCGTTGTAGTGCTGGGTTTGTGGTCATATATTGTGTGAATTTAGTTTTGTCTTGGAATATCTTCGTCTCGACATCTATGGTGATGGATAGTTTTGCTGGGTATAACATCTTGGTCTGGCACTTGTGTTCTCTTATGGTCTGCATGATGTCTGTCCAGGCTCTTCTAGCCTTCATAGTCTCAGAGAAATCCGGTGTGATTTTGATTGGTCTGCCTTTATATGTTACATGATCGTTTTCCCTTACTGCTTTTAGTATTCTTTCTTTGCTCTGGACACTTGGTGTTTTGACTATTATGTGTCGGGAGGAATTTCTTTTTTGGTCCAACCTATTTGGAGTTCTGTAGGCTTCTTTTATGCTCATGGTCATCTCATTTTTAAGGGTAGGGAAGTGTTCTTCCAGGATTTTGTTGAAGATATTTACAGTACCTCTTAGTTGATATTCTTCTCCCTCTTCTATTCCTATTATTTTTAGGTTTGGTCTTCTCATTGTGTCCTCGATCTCCTGGACATTTTGGGTTAGGAGCTTTTTGGTTTTTGCATCTTCTCTGACTGTTTTGTCTATGTTTTCAATGTTGTCTTCTGCCCCCAAGATTCTCTCTTCCATCCCTTGTAGTCTGTTGGAAATGCTTGCATCTGTGACTCCTGATTTCTTTTTTAGGATTTCTACTTCTAGGGTTGTCTCTTTTAGTGTTTTCTTTATTGTGTCCATTTCTGTTTTAAATTCCTTCTTCCATTCCTTCATCTCTTTGGTTCTGTTTTCTTCTAGTTCTTTGAGTGTTTTTCTTGCTTCTTCTTTAAAAGCTTCTAATTTTTTATTCTTTTCCTCCTGTTCTTGTTTAAGGTTCTCTATCATCATCTTGAGGTAGGATTTTATGTCTGAGTCTTCTTTTTCTGGAGTGTTTTGCATTCGCTGTTTGCTGTGATGGGAGAGCTGGGTTCTAGTGTTGCCAGGTTGTCTTGGTTTCCCTGGGGTATGCTCGTTCACTTTCCTCTTGCTTTCTTGTTGTCAGTGATATGTTCTTGCCTTTCCCTTGTACCTGGCCTGTGTCCCTGAATCTTTGCTGGTCCAGGTGGCGGATGGTCCGAGCTTTGTTCTGTGTCCCAAAGCCGCCGGGTGGGAACAGAGGTCCCAATGCTGGGTTCCTGGTCCCTGGATCAGGCAGGGCAGGGGTGTGCTTTTTGTGCGCGCTCGGCAGAGATCTCTGCCTTCTGGCTACTTGGATCCCCTTCTCATCAGGCCTTATCTCTGGGACTCTGCTGGTCCAGGTGGCAGATCGAAATTTTCTTAAAAAAAAAAAAAAAAAATTCTTAGGGACTGGAACTGTGGTTCAGCTGTTTAGAATGCTTGCTGCTCTCTTCAGAGGACCTAGCATTGCCAGTCTTGGGAACTCAGTTCACCTGATGTGCTTGCCAGAGTAACTGTGGGGGCCCTTAAATTTTTTCAACGGTCTGATAAATTAAAGCTTTCTACTTTGTATTTTCTTCATGTAATTTTGTTGACATTTGCAGTGATGATGCAAGCAATGGCGGGTCAGATTGTACAGGTGTAAATTAGAAAATAGAACAACCAATCTCACTTACGAACATTCTATATGGTGGGGTTATGATTGACACATGTTGCAATCCTACCATTGGGGAGGCAGAAACAGAGGAGGACCCATGCAAGCTTCAGGCCAATCTGGTCTATAAATAAGATACAGTCTTCTAAAAGAACCATAAAAAGTACTCACTTTCTTGAATTGTGACTTTGGGGTACTAAAATACTCTGTATTAAAAGGTATGTACTTTAAGAACTTCTGTAATTGTATAATGTCTGAATGTACTATCTACTTATTCAGTCCTCATAGTATTAGTCTAAAAGATAGAGGACAGTTTTATGAGCAAAGCTTGCCCACAAGAATGTGACTGTAAAGAATGCCCCTTCCCATACCTCCTTTGTGTTTTTAATCTTCATAGTAGCTGTGGTGGTTTGAATAAGAATGGCCCCTATATGCTTCTATATTTGAATGCTTAGGTATATACCAAACTGCAGTCTGAATGTTGAGAAAACTACCCTTCTCTATGGAACAGTTGAAGAACAGACTGAATAAGGGACCTAGGTACTTGAAATTAGAAGATCTGTGTAACTCATTGTTTTCCTGTAATCAGTGTGCAGTGGAAGCAAATAATGTGGATTAAAGACTTTCAAAATAGAAGATAAACCAGACTTCATATATTATTATTTAATGTACTCCTTGGTATTTTCAGGTGTTTGAATTCTGATTGAAACAAATTTTCAAGAAATTGCCCTTTGCTGATGAAAATGAGAGACTATTTGTTGTGGTATCGAAAGGCATACACCTTCTCCCCATCCCCATTTAAAATATTTTGACATTAAATTTTCTTCCTTTGGGCTGGAGAAATGGCTCAGCAGTTCAGAGCACTGACTGTTCCTCCAGAGGTCCTGAGTTCAATTCCCAGCAACCATATAGTGGCTCACAACCATCTGTAATGGGATCTGGTGCCCTCTTCTCATGTGTCTGAAGAAATAAATCTTTAAAAAAATGTTTTTTATTCCTTGACTTCAAAGTATACAATTAAATATTGAAGCAGATGGAAGAATCTAGGTACGTTCTATTAAGTTATAAGAGATTTGTTAAAATGTCAAAATAGTTACTAAAGTTACTTAAATAAATTTGGATTTGTTTTGGAAGATTATTTTCATGAAAGCCTGTTCAGATGTAATGATTTTGTTATTGTCGTGTTAGGACAAATTAATACACATTTTAAGTAGGTAAATTGTCGAGCTTCCATTTTATTTATATAATATAGAACTATATTTTACATATAATTGTTGGGAGTGAGGAGACAGCATATACCTTTTCATGCCACAACAAATACTCTTTTTTTTCATAAGCTTTTCAAATGGTAGATACAAGGAATGACCATTATGCCTCAGACTGTGTTTTAGGACTACGGCACTAAATGCTGGTATCACTGAGAATATGTCAACTTTTTATACATTGAATGTTCAGATGTTCATAGTTATATTTCTAAGATGTTTTAATGAAAATTATTCAACTTTATTCTCTCCCCGAAAGCCAGAATTTTAAACAAATGTGTGCTATTTCCTGTGAACATAATGCAATAGGCCTTCTTTCAAAGATATACCTTAACAAGTTGTTTTATCATAGCAATATACCAACTTTCTAAAATACCTTCAAGAATAAAGGGTTATATGATAGTACATAATGTAGCAAAGCCTTAGGATGTTGCCGACTGGATACTTTATAAAAAACGATTTTTTTTTAAATCAAAAAACTCGATATCCATGTTGACTTTTAAGTATTGTAAAACATGTTCCCTTTGTTGTTTGTTTATTATATAACAAAGAAGGTCAACCCTGGGGTAAAAATGCTTTCAGCTGCTTATAATATGAAGCAGTTGGGTGGTTTCAGGATCACTGAGCCTTTGCTCTTTATATCGATACACAGTGAAGTGGCAGTGACTTGGCTGTAGCAGAAGAGACTAGACTCAGGGCAGAATAGCAGCTCACAGATTTAAAAAAAAAAGACTTTTTTATTTTATTTATATGAGTACACTGTAGCTGTCTTCAGACACACCAGAAGAGGGCTTCATATCTCATTGCAGATGGTTGTGAGCAACCATGTGGTTACTGGGATTTAAACTCAGGAAGAGCAGTTGCTCTTAATCACTTAGCCATCTCTTCAGCTCTCATAGATTCTTGATAGCAGCAAGTAAGAAATATGTGTGCTGGTGTACTTTTGAAGACCTTAGTGGTGAAAAAAAAAGCTTATCTTGAATAGTTCTGGAATAACCTTTGCTATTTGACCTACCTGTGCTTTTAAGGTTTTTGCATTATACATAGCTGGAGTTTTTCTGGTCTTTGTCCTTCTTAACTCTGCTACCTGATGCCTGGAATAGCTTAAAGGTTAACTTGCTTTGTAGAGCTTCTACCAAAACTTCTCTAAGTCTCATTCTTCTTGTTGAGCTCTTTTAGCTTCCTTCAAAATGACTCCCACCCTCCCCCTTTTACGTCAGTCCCCCCTCCATTCTCCCTTCTTGCTGTACAAATATCCTGCTTCGTCTGTTCTTGACACAGCATACAATTCACATTTCTTGGTTTTATGTCTCTTGAAAACTGAAGGACTTGTTCTCTGGGCTCTCATCTGTGAAGTCAGTTCCCTCTATCTAGTCTGCAATGCCTTTGAAGCTCAGTGTGCTTAATGTGCTCTGCACATCCTCCGTGTTTGCACAAATGAATGTTTCCTGCTGTGTTTAAGTCACAGTGATTTTCATTTCCTACGTGGGCAATACCTAAGGGTACTAGTAGGGGCTGAGCATTTTATTTGTGGACTTTAACTTTTTATAGTTCCTTAGTCAGGAAATGACAAACTCCATTTGCCCTGCTTTGAGCTTTGCAGTAGAATTGATTTGGGAGGGGTGGCAGGGGGTATGGCTGGTCTGTCTATCTATAAATACCATTTTTAACCAAATCACTCATCTTAAAAATGTCTATAATTTGACTTACAGGTTGTATATGATTTGGTGAGTAGTAGTATATACTGTTTCTGTCTGCGCTTTAAATGGTTAAGAGGTGGAGTGTCCCCAGAGAGCACCCTCTTTATAAAGTCCAGCTTTGTTTTTGTACTACACATTCTCACTTGTTGCCCAGGCTGTTCTTAGTGTCTTTGGGGAGTACAGGTGCTCTTCACTGCCCCTGTTTTAATTCCAGTTAGAAAAATATTTGCTATAGCCCACATAAAATTGAAGGCTTTTTGGAGCCTTCAGGCTTAAAGACTCATCATTTATTATTTTCATGTGTATTTGTGTGTCTACATGAGTTCATGTGCTTCATGTGGCAGCAAGAAGACACTTCACATCTCTGTGAACTGTCAGGGTGAGCTAGAAACCAATTTTAGGTTCCCTACAAGAGCAGTAGGTGCTCTTAACTACTAAGTCTTCTCTTCAGCCCCTTCTTCAGTTATTTTAAATAGTACAAAAATAAATAAATGGTGACATTTATTTCTAGGTTCCTGGAATAGATGGAGTTTATTTTCTCAAACTGTCTTGTCATTTCAAAGGTTTTGAGTAAGTGCTGCATGAAATGTGGAAGTAAAAAAGTTAAGTGTTCTGACATTTGATTTAGCACAAAAAGTACTTTTTTAATATTCCTAACCTTTGAGGCTTGGGAACTTTGTAAAGGAATAAGGAGTTCAATTGTATTTATTCTCTCTGCTGTTAAATGCGCCTTTTGATCAGTGTTCATGTTTTTTTTTTTTTTTTAACACTTAGACGAAGTGTCCTTTCATGAAAATGAAAAAGTATTTTAATGTAACAGCTTTTCAGATTTTTTTCTTCTATATGGGTTGAATTTACTTCTTTGAGTGCTAAATATCATTTTCTGAATTCTTTGAAGCTGCTTTGAGGAAGATGGTTTATGCCAGTCTGTTCATTAAGGAGAGTTAGGTTTGCCTGTAATACAAACCATTTCCCCCAAGTTCTTTGGTTGATGAAGATTGCTTTTAAAAATATTAATGGAGTTTTCTAAGTGTTAGGCATATAGCTGCTGTGCACCCTTAAACTCATATAGATGTATACAGTATGTGTCTTTTTCAAAGCAGTTCCAGATTTTTCTCTGATTTTTGGCACATTCTCAGAAATAGTGTAGTGAGTATTGCTCCTTACTGTGGAAATTGAAATTCAAAGTGATGAATTAGTTACTCAGTACCATAGAACCTTGTTGATACTAAAGTAGAAATTTAAACAGTACTAGGTTAGATTTAGATGTAAAATTCATATTTCAAAAACACAGTCTGCCTTTGAAAAATACACCTTTCCCTGTCTCCTGTATTCTAGGCATTCTGGTTAGATTGGAGAACAGATAAGGCACAGAGTTTTTGCCTCAGGGGCTTGCAGTTAATAGCAGAGATTACTTTGTAGGGGCAGTAGGTGGTTTGCCCCATTGAAGGGCCATGGAACTCAGATATCTATTTTGAGAAAGCGACAAATGTTGAAGGAGTAGAGCAAGACTGGTGAGGGGTGGGGAAATATGTTTGGGCAGACAACAACACTGATATTACTTGGGATTGGCTAGTTGGTGCATGTACTAAGCTGGGCTGTGTGTACACTGTGGAATCAGAGAAGTAAACAATGTGCCCTAAACTGAGAGGTCTGAACGCAAGGAAAGGATGGTAGTAGAGATTTTGGAGTACTAAGAAGGGACTTTAGGTATAGAATATCTTCAGTTGTCAGAATCTGATTGAGTCTTAGTGCTTATTAGCTTGGGATCATACTCAAATGGCTAAATATTTCTGAGCTGTTTCCCGCTTATATGATGGAGACAACTTTTATTCCACAGGTCGTTAGGAGGACTAGGAAAAGAAATGGAAAAATAACACCAGACTTTTAAGTGCTCTGTAATGAAAGATCAAGTAGAGATAGTTCCCAGCACATATTCCAAGGTTTTAGGTAGAAGTCAAAGCATTATGAGACGACTCCTTTGGAGTATTAAAAATTCATAATTTCCCAAATAGTTTAAGACACAGCTTCTATAATTTCACTTATTTTATATGTATGTCTCTATGTGTCTATGTGGATGGGTGCCTGAAGAGGCCAGTAGAGGGCTGGGATCCTTGGTTCTGGAATTATAGGTTGTGAGCTACTTGATAGGGGTTCTGGGATTCAAATTCATGTCTTCTGGAAAAACAGTAACCACTCTTAAGCACTGAGCCATTTATTTCTCCAGTCCCCTGATTTCATGTGGGTTGAACTTGGTTCTTAGTAGTCTTAGTATGGCAAAACTTGAAAGCATGATGTTGTCTTTAAAGTCTGGTTGTCAGGTGATGAAGTTTCCAAAGGACAGACCTTAAGTGGAATGACTTTTTTTTTTTTTTAAAGTTTTATACATTCCCATTCCCCAATACCGTGGCTCAGGAATTTTTAGTTGAATTCATGTATCTTATCATTTGCTACTATTTTAATCTTTAACTTTTATTTAGGTTTCTTTAATGTTAAATGAAAGAATAAAATTGTACATGGATATAGTTTTGTAAAACATAACACCTTAACTTATAAGATAACAACATAATACCATAGACTGAGTAATTTAAGTTATTTCTTAATTTTTAAACGGCTTGGAAGCTGAGAAGTTTCCAGATGGAGGTTCTGGATGAAGAGGAAACATTCTCACCAAAGCTTCTCTGCCACATTTTGATAGCAAAGATTTAGAAACCATTTGTTGTCTCTTTAAGGGCATGGTCTTGTAGGATGAGGGCCATGCCCTTATGACTTAATGGAATTCTAATTATTTCCTTATTTTAGATACAGCTATACTGGGAAACAAGACATGCTCAGTCAACATACAATAAATTTGGAGAGGCTTTTTAGTGACCTTGTGACTTAGTGTTTTGTAGGAGCGAAGTTAGTGTACATTATACTGTAACTCAGTCTAGACCTGCAGGTGTATGTGAATCATGAGTCCTCGTTGATAGCATTGTAAAAATGTATTAGTCACTCTAGTAGTGTCTTAAAGATTGGCTTATTTTATTTTATACATGTCAGTGTTTTACTTCGGTGCTTTTTTTTTTTTTTTTTAAACCACATAATAGTGCTTGTAAAGACCAGAAGATGGTGTAGGATTCCCTACAACCAAAGGTACAGGTGATTGTATGCTACCTACCATGTAGGTGTTGGGAGCTGAACCTGAGTACTTTTGTAAGAACAGCAAGTGTGCTTAACTGCTTGGCATCATTTAGCCCCTCTGGTGGTATCTGTAGCCTGTTTTACTTGCTTGAATTCTTTCCCCCCTAATTCCAGGTTCTAATACAGTTTGATTCCATTAGGAAGTATCTCTAATTCAGTGGTGGTGTATTAGAACCATAATTTTTAGTTAATATGTTAAGGTTATACAGTTTTTAAAAGTGACTAAAATGAGGTGTCATATAATATAGTAGACTTTGGAACAAAGAAATCTGAGCTGACTTTAGTGTATTCGTGAGTTGGTTTTTTGTAGGGGTTGAAGGACTTTCACCTGGTTTCCCAGAGTGCTTATGTTGATACTCTTTCTCACAGGCCAGCCCTCCAGACCTGTATATTGAAAGATTTAATATAGCTCTGGGGCAGTATATGGGAGCATTGCAGAGCATCGTGCCTCTTTTCATATATATGGTAAGTCAGAGCTCTGTCTCCTTTTCCCAAACCATGTTAATTGTGTTTTCATTTACTATGTTTTTCATTCCTGAGTCAGATTACAGATGGGTGTATTTAGGAGTATGGAGTCTAATCACCACCTTATTCTTACAGCACATCTAAGCAGAACTAGCCAGAAATTGGAGGTGAGAAAGCTAGAAGGGCATTTCTTCTCTATCCCTCCCACAACTTTCTTTTATTAAATTTATTCTTTAACAGTTTCATACATGTATACAGTACATTTTGCTCGTTTTTTTCCCTAACCCTCTCTTTCTCTATACTGCCCCCTCCTGCTCTCCAATATCCCCACAGGTCCCATTCCTACATACTTGCTGAGAGACCTTTAAATCCTGTCAGGAAGGAGATTTATTAGATGATGAAGCGCTTGAAACATCTTTGTTCAGAATAATACTCAAAAGTAGATGGGGAACATTGTTGGAAATTTGTAAAACACTAGACACAGGTTTATTGCCTTTGATAATTAATTTTCATCGATTAATTAGGAAGTCAGAAATACTATGTTTTTATCTGGTATGAATTACTTCACAGAAAATATGTAGCATCAAAAAGGAACAATATATCAAATGCCATTGTTAAATATAACTTAAAATTACTTTTAAGTTACTTTTTAAAAAGTGGTTGGAAATAATCATTTTTGGTGAATCTGTAAAAGAAACAGACCTATAATTTAGAGTGGAAATGAATTGCTAAAATTGCCTTGAAAGACTCAAATTTTATGTGTAAAATTTCTCAAATTCGTAAATAGATATAAACACAGTTTAAGTGTATATATACACATATCTGTATACATACATTATATATATATACATTTTATATTTATATGTGTATATATATATACATACATTTTAATAGCAGAGCATTGGGCATATTTGTATTGTCATCAGTTGGGGATAATTTTAAAAATTTATGGAAATCAAGAGAATACACAGTTAATACAATGACATGTTTCTATATTTTGTGGATAAAGGTCTCCTAGGTCCTAACATTAGGGTTAAAGAGCCAGATACAAGCAGTACATGCTCAACAGGGAAAGGGTGGTTCCCATGCAATGAGTGTTTTAAAACATGTGTGCCCTGTGATTTTTCTCTATAGAAGGGGATCTATAAAGCTAGAACACAGGATAAGCTCTGGAAGGCTTTTGATCACACACCCATTGACATAGTTGTAGTAAATCAAGTGTATGCATCTTATTTTTAGTGCACCCTTACCCCCCTTTAAACAGAGAGGAAAATACTTCTGAACTAAGAGAGTGAGTGAGAAATTTTTCATTCCTTTTGTGTTTTTTATTCTTTGGCATTGAGCTAGCATTCAAAGAATGAACACATATAACAGTTTCATATTTTTCTTTGTGTTTTTCTAGTCAGGTGGATTTTGTTAAGGATGAGAAAACTTGAATCAAAGTAGTAAAAGAAAACCTGATTCCTGTAAATAAGGAATGGCAGTCCATCTTGTAACAAACCTTGAGAGTAGGCAGTTCCCAAGGATGCTGAAGTCAGGGTTTTTGTTTTATTCCTTGATGTACACCATATATATAGTTCTTCTTTTATTGGGTATAAGTGAAGAACTTTTCCTTCAGTCACTGCTTTTTCTCTGCCTGAGTGGGTGTCTGCCTCTGAGCAGAGGTGGTATCTAGACTTTGGTATAGTGGCCATTACTGAAGGGCATGTATATGGGGACTCTTCTAGTGGCTTCCACTACCTGCCTGCCCTAAGCTTTGGATGCTGAGGAGTGCCTTTCTTGTTTCCCAGCATTGCCTTTTGATGTTGGTGATGAGGTTGTTTTGTTTTTAAGATTTATTTATTTATGATGTATAGTGTTCTGCCTGCATGTATGCCTGCAGGCCAGAAGAGGGCATCAGATGTCATTGTAAATGGTTATGAGCCATCATGTGGTTGCTGTGAATTAAAATTCAGGACCTTTGGAAGAGCAGTCACTGTTCTTAACCTCTGAACTATCTCTTCAGCCTTGGTGATGAACTCTTAAAGGCATGGCACACAGCGTGGCTCTGTACTGTTTCCTTATTGTTTGGAAGTTAATATTTGGATCTTCCAATCTCATGCCAAAAAGACCCATGACTAGGAATGGCTGGGTTTATTTTATCTTATTATTTTTTCAATCAATATGTTTATTCATTATTTCCTAAGACAGTATTTAGTTCTCCTATTCATAGGAGTGATTACCTTCCCCTATTGATATATAAAAACGTATATACTTTTTTTTTTTTTCAGAATAAGTTTTACATAGAAACTAAGCTTAACAGAGACTTAAAAGATGACCTTATAAAACTGTTTACGGAACATGTTGCAGAGAAGCACATTTACAGCCTAATGCGTAAGTATACTTTTACTTCTATGGGGGTGAGACAATACTAGCTATGGTCTCCTTTTTCCCTTCCTTCTCCAGCTCACTCTTATTCTTTCCTTTCGTCTGAGAACATTGTCTTCTAAACTCCAATATTGACATCTCCTAGATCTAGAGAGCAGGGAGGGGGTTGTTAAGTCTATCTCAATCTATAGAGAGATATGATTGAAACCGGCTCAGTAGTTCTGTGTTACTATTTTTCTCCTGAGCAGGTGTATGATTAGGAGGGTCACATGTCATCAGTGACTTCTGTAAGAGCGCTGGGTGTCTGTGAAGGCAGCAAGCAAGCACAGGCCTTCTCTGGTTTCTCTGTGGTTGCTACTCATGTCAGCAAACTGCTAGCTTCCTGTGTGGATTAGCTTTTTAAAAATACTTGCTAGCTGTTAGATAGCTAATTAAGATCCAGGTTCCCCGTTCAGTCAGTCTTTCTCAGTCCCTGGCTAACAGTCGGTAGCCTTTCTTACACAAACCATCACTAGTCACTCAGCACCTTCAGAAGCTCATGTTTTGGTCAGTGTTCAGCAAGGCATTCTTTAATATTCTGTAACTAATGTGGATTGTAGTTTGTTTTCTTGAAGACTTTTAGTTGTATTTAATTTCTGCCCCACAGAAGTTTTACTGAAGTCTACAAAGTAATTGTTTTAAAGCTTTACTACAAGCTCTTGTGTTCACTTTGTCTTTTAAATGAAGACAAGAATTTATATACTAGGCCAGTTCACTTTTGCAAGGCACAGTTTGCACATAATAATATAGATTCAGTTGACATCATACTCCCAGAGAGTCGGAGTTCAAAATAGGAGAACCTTAAGTTTGGATTCTAACACACATTATTTTTAAGACTGATCAGATACTTATATATGATTTTTGTACATTAATTTTGAGATACTCCATTTGTTTTTGTTTAGAGAAAGGGTCTTGTTCTATAATCCAGGCATGAAAGTTTAAGAAATTCTGCCGGAGCCTCCCAAGTGCTAGATGGTGGAGGTGCACAACTGCATCAGCTTCTAGCCATTGGTTATAACATTGGGTACTGACATTGTTCATAGAGAAATGCTACATTTGGTAGAAATATGTATTTTTATTCTAAATATGTGTTTATACTGTTAATAATTTGGAGTCAGCTTTATTTATTGGCCACCTGGGAAGAATATTGGAGAGAATGTTGTATTGTTCTTAAATTGGGTAAGAGTACTCCCAATTTAAACCAGTAGTCTGGGTTTCTCATGAAATATCATGAAATTGATATTTAAAGACAGATATATCCTTTTTCCAGCAAATGATACTTATGTTGGAGGACACAGAAAGTGATTGCCAGTCACACTGGTTTGGGTCCCAGGACAGAAATTCCTATAAATGTTTAATAGTTGCACAGGTGATCATCACAAGGAGTTTTAAACACATAATACACACAGTTTACATGTAGGTGGACTTGTTCTAAATCCTTTATGAGTATTTATAGTATTACATTTTGACACTATAGGATCGGTGGTCATTCTATAGAAATTGAGTCAAAGAGATAAAAAATAAAGTCCAGATGTTAGTGACTCAGGGTTTGTGTCATGGCTCTAGTGGCTACCACAAAGCAAGTAAATGTACCCAGTATTTGCAGTATCTACGAGTCTGATCACCAGTTTCCTTCTTTGTCTAAGAGTCTGAGCATCAGTCTCCTTCTTTTGGCTTTTACACATCTGGACATGCTGCTATTCCATTTACTGTTTTTGGAAACAGTGGCTTCAGCCAGTAGCATCTTAGTTTACTATGTAGTCTGGAAAGGGCTTGGTGATGCTGATGTGACCCAGCTAGGGCTATGTTGGTGGCTTACATGACTGAGACGTTAGTGTGGTTTTTAGTTTTCTTCAATAGTATGGTTTTTAGTTTTCTTCAACAGTATATGTTCCAAGATTCAGAAAGATTTATACATTTATATTGGAAAATATAAATGTATAAAGTCATGGACTCAGAAAAGATTTCCTGTATTCTATTGGGTAAGCAGTTGCAGAACCTAGGGTCTTGGTACATAATCCTGGATCCCATTTCTCAATGAGAGGTATTTCAAACTAGTCTGGAGTTCATATTTTAAACTTAGTAGTGAGCCAAGGCAAAATGATCCTGTGTGCCAAAACCAAAGTGGTTGTCAGTGTCCTCATGTTCTTGAATTATGTTTTGTGAATATGATGGTTGAGTGTCATCATTGTAGGTAAGGCTAATTTTTCCTAAGTGTCCTTAGAAAATAAACAGATTTACGTTTTTACTAGTAACAAAATTATTTTCCATACAAATTAGTTTTCACCTTGAATTAAACTGAAAGTATAGATAGGAGGTTTTACATTAATTAAAGTATTGCTTGGTGGTGTACTAAGCAGTTGTGACAGTCAATATGTAGCAATTAGGTTGGGCATTTCCAGAGAAAGTATATAATGTGTTGACTTTTGCAGTTAAAGATAGTTTACTTCGTAGACTCAAATAACTTTCTTAACAGTCTACATTTTAGTTTTAGACCCTTGTAGTTTGACACTTTTTGAATTCATGTAGTTTTAGTTTTCATCTCTAGACCAATTACTAAAAGAATCTCTTGGGCAATGAAGACAATAAGATGGTTTAGTATGTCTGCTTGCTGTAAATGGAGAGAAGTGGCTCTTGCAAGTCATTTTCTGACCTCCACACATGCATTGTGGTGTTGATGCATGTGTGTGCACTGTATACACACACACACACACACACACACACACACACTTACTTTATAAATAAATGTATTTTTAAATTTAAAAGAAGAAAGCCTTGTGTAGCATTATAGCACCAAGGACCATTGAAACATCAGAGGAGCTCAGGACCCACCAAGATACTGAAGACTTTGATACTGAAGTCATAGCATAAGGTCTAGACATCTACTCCTAGGCTTAACACCCTATGATTGATATACATCTGTGAGTAGCAGAATTGTTGAAGGACACTGCTCTTTAATACATGGCTTTCAGAAGGAACTGGTTATTAAGATGACACTTTTCTAGTACCAGACCATGTAAGACCAGTGTCCTTGGTTGCATGTTTGAGGGAGGAGCACTTACAGGGGTCACAGGGAGTATAAGTCTTAAAGCTTCTTCTGCTATCAGCTAACTCTGAGGTTTTAGATAGGGGTGTGTGGATGTGGTGTGTTGGAGTGCTGCTCATCTACTTTGCAGACAAAGATGAGGTAAAGGCCAGTGCTCACTAGGCTCAGTAGCCACCACCCCACCCCACCCCCAAACACATACCCACTGTATCCTCAGCAAGTCCCAGTTCCTTAGTGGAAAATCCTTTAAATTTAAATACTTAATCCAAAGAGTTTTGAGAAGAAAGGATGTTAGCAAATTATTAAAATACCTTACCAACTCTTAATAACCCTTTCTTTACAAGTTTCTTTATTTTGCTTTATTGAGATGGAGTATCTTGTAACTCAGGGTGGCCCAAAATTCTTAAAGATCATCTTGAACTTGTGATCTTACTTTCACCTTCCTGGTTCGTGTGGTGCTGGGGATCAAACCCAGGACTTTGTACATTATAGCTAGGTAGGTAAACACTAGCAAACTGAGCTACATCCAGCTTCTAGTAATATTTATTCTTGAATATAATTATGTACAGTTAGTTCATTCCAAATTTCCTAAGTCATACGTGTCTTTAAAATTTGCCGTTTCTTCATAGTTGTCAGGTTGACATAGAAATTATGGTAGGGCTGTTGGCAAAGATTAGGACTCAGCCACAGTTTGAGTATGTGATTGAGCATGAAGGCCTCAGGCATTGGTCAAAAACTAGGAATAGGATAAAACAAGCATGTATGCTCAATACCTAAGGCTTTCAAAATATAGAAATTCATTTAGAAATTCAGTTTTTAAACATATTTTAGAGTATCGTGATTTATAAGTTTCCATTTATCATCTTTAAAATTCGCCATTCAAAATTAAATTAAATTAAATTGATACAGTCCTGGGACCTTCTTCATTAGTAAATCCCATGAAACTTCCTGTGTCTTAAGTTACCAATCCTTAGACAAAGTTTAAAGCAGAGACTGAAGCAAAGGCCAGACAGAGACTACCCCACCTGGAGATCCAGCCCATACACAGCCTCTAAAACCAGATAATATTGCTGATGCCAAGAAGTACTTGCTGGCAGGAAGCTGATATAGCTGTCTCCTGAGAGGCTCTGTCAGATCACGATATACAGAGGTGGATGTTCACAGCCAACCATTGAACTGAGAACAGGATCCCCTATGAAGGAGTTAGAGAAAGGCTTGAAGGAGCTGAAGAGGTTTGCAACTCCATAAGAACAACAATACCAACCAATCAGCTAAACCACCATCCAAAGAGTACAAGTGGTCGGACCCATGACTTCAGCTGCATATGTAGCAGAGGGTGGCCTTGTTACACATCAGTGGGGATAGAAGCTCTTGGTCCTGCCAAGGCTCAATACCCTAGTCTAGGGGAATGTCAGGGTGGAGAGGCAGAAAGAAGGTGGTGGGTGGGTAGGGGGGCTCCTTCATAGAAGCTGGGGGAGGGGGGTGGGATAGGGGGTTTATGGAGGGAAAGCAGGGAAAGGGGATAACATCTGAAATGTAAATAAAATATATCCAAAAGGAAAAAAAAGATGAAGTTAGCAGTCCTTGAAGTAAGAAGATACTTCCATTTAAAAAGACATGGATAAAGGAAAACAGTTAACTACAAATCTGGTTTATATATAAAACCATACTATTTAGTCTCCTCCCCTTTGGTTTGTATAGTAAGATAGTTTTTTTGGTTTTTGGCTTTTTTAATCTTTAAGAGAGATTAAAAATTAACTGCTTTAGGGTAGTGGCACTTGCTCTGTCCAATCAGTAGTTGAATTAGAGTCTTTTAATGATACAATCTAGAAGTGTTATTGAAGTAATTACTTGTTTTAAAAATAAAGCTGACTCTTTGTTCACAGTCAAAAGTCAGGGTCAACTTTGTTGCCACAGAAAAGTAGTAAAGATGAATTGTCATCTTCTCTGGCCTTCTGTGTCGGAAGGCTTTTTGGAAGAAGATGGAGCTATGGCATTTGCGAAAGTAGGCTTTGATACAGTTAATAAAATTACTATTGGTTGAGCATCCCTAATCTGCAAATCTAGAATGCTCAGAAATCTATAATTTACTTTGTTTTTGAGAGGGAGGGTGTCTACTATAAAGTTATGGCTGACTTCCGCCTCCTGAGGGCTAGGATTAAAGGCATGTACCACCATAGTCATCTGAAATCTGTAGCTCTTCAAGCATGACAAAACTTAGAGTATTTCAGATTTGTTGCATTTAGGGATGCTCACAACTTGGGATGCAAGCATTTTAGATGAGGGTGATTTGAAGAAAGAAGGGTCGGGTCAGATGTCGTTTTCTTCCTACTGGCACGCTGAGCTGTTGCTTTAGAAGGGTTCTCTTTTAGACTCCTCTTCACTGCTCTGCTTATTACTGCTGCAGCAAAGCAGTGCAGACTCTGCGTCTGTTGAGTGCTGTGCTGAAGGCTCGTGTAATCTTTTGTGTATAAGCTCTTGCTCTGTCTTGTGCTGCCCTTTTCTTGTGGTATTTACTCACTCAGCCTTAGAAATACTAATAGAACTTTTACTGTTAGCAAGTGTTACATGCTTTTTTCTTTTTTTTTTTTCTTTTATTCTTTTTCATTTGTGTTTATTTTTTCTTTCTTTTTATCTCTTGTTTTTTTCTTTTTCCTTTTTTCTTTTTCTTTTCTTTTTTTCTTTTCTTTTCTTTTCTTTTTTTTTTTTTTACCTGTTTTTTCTTCTTATTCCAGCTTTACTTTTAGAAGCCCAGTCAACACCATTTCAGGTCACACCTTCAACTATGGCAAATATTGTGAAAGGCCTGTACACTCTCAGACCAGGTAAACACCTGTCATTTCTGTTGGGATTGGGCTTGTGTTTCTATTTATTACAGCCTTATCCAAGAGGGCAGTTGTCTTTACATGTGTCAAGAGGCTCAATGACAATTGGGTGGCAGAAATCCTAGAACTCAAATCAGAGCGAATGTTGGTTTAGGATTCACATGTAACTATTTTCTACCAGTATAAAGCAGCTGCTTTGGTTTTTGTCGCACTTTGAGAGAGAGCCACAAAATTATTGGTTGGATACATTTACTGGGTGTGGTGGTGGCACTTGCATGTGCCATCATCTGTGATGCTGAGGCAGGAGTGTAGATAGTAAGGCCAGCCTGAATGCTGCAAACTAGACTGTTGCAGATCAAAGCAAGAGCAAGCAATCTCATGTTTGGTCTAAGTTTTGTCTTTGTTGTTACAGTTTCTTCTTCATTCCACACTGTAAACATGCATAAGAATACATACTCAAATTACATTTTCTAGTCCATTACATACTGGCAAGGGATCTAAAACAGTTGATAAAGAGAATATACATAAACAGTACTTTTATTTACAAGCAAGGCCTGAAAATGACCTTAGTGTGCCTAGTTCATAGTAAATGTATGGTTAGATGCAAAGCAATCAAAAGAGCCTTGTAGTTGTCTTCCTTATCTGGCCATTTACAACATGCCCATCCATAGGGGAAGTTTTTTGATATCTAGAGATTCAAAGAAATAAAATGTAAATGAAGTGTGTTCATCAATAGTAATACCTATGATCAACATTTTTATCTGTAGTTACTTACCACTTGAATTCAATGATTATTTTAATGAACTCATAACTGATGGTAATTAATTTAAGACACTATAAAATTTAGCTTGCTAAAATAAGACCCAAGTGAAACTGGTATTAAAGAAGTAGATTCAAAAAACAGTCTTTCTGAGGCCACTATAAAATGATCAGTGGCATGCAGAGTGTTCATGTTTATGTAACTTTGGCTTTGGTCTTAAGCTCTATTCTTTGTTACTTGTAACAAGTCATTTGTATAAAATAATCATATAAAGTTACAAAAATAATTTATTACATGTTCTAGTAAGTTGGTCTTTTCCTAGTTTTTCAAATATTTGAGTTTTACTTTTATAGTGTTATTAAAATACCTCATGAATATTTTTGTATACAAAGTTATGAATGATATTTTTCTTTTATTTTGAAAGTCTTCCTAGTGCAATATGACAAAAATCTGCTTTCTAAGGAGGCAGGTTTATTAGCCATGGCCTTTTACACATGCAGCAACATTGCAGAAAAAAGCTATTATCACTGTGAATAGAAAAAAAAAATTCAGGGCCTGTTTATCTAAATACTGTTTTATCCAGATTGGGCTCTTGCAATAGGATGTATATACTCTTTGTGAGGAAAATTCTGTGTGTGAGAATTGTTCTTTTCAAAAGGTGAATTTTATCACAGACTAACCTTTGCAGCCCTAGGTGCTTTCAGAGATGTTATTAAACATGTTTTGATATTTCCATGCCTTGGCAGTACCCATCATGTTCCTGGTCTAGTAAAATTCTAGGCACCAGACAGATAAAGGTTGGAATATTTCAAAGCTAAATTTTAAATGTAGAAGTGTCTTCTGTCACAGGTGTCCTCGATAATGATAGCTTTTCTATGCCACAGTTGAATCACCTTGCAAGGTTTTCAACCTTAGATTCCTGCCCTGACCCACTGGAAATTTGGAAGACTTAGCATTAATACTACGGTTTCATCAGTTTTTAGAAGCTCAACTAGAACCAGCCTCAGCCACCTCACCCTGCTTTTCATCTACAGTATATACTTTTGTTTCTTTATCTTTATGATTAGAGTTCACACCAACTGGTGGAAGGATTTGGCTTCTGTGCCTCAGATGATTGGCTAATCATTACCCAGAACACCCTAATGACTTTCTAAAACCACATGCCAGAGAGACACACCACTGAGAACATTTGCCATGATGCTGTACAAGGGAGGTGTAGGCTACTTGCTCCACTCACTACACTGCATGTGTCCTTTCATTTAGCTCTTCTTCATTTGGACCCTTTTTTCCCCCTACTTTTTAAGTTGCCATTGGCCCACCACTATATAGCTTCAAAACTGTAGCCATTTCAGATTGTGGCTTTTCAAGTGGGTTTACGGGCTTACAGAGCATTGGCATGTTTTGTGGTTGTATAGTATAAACAGCCACATGGTTTACAGAGGAATCTTGAAAGCCTTAACCTGAGACACTTGGAAAAGGCTGAGCAGTGCTCATGGAAAATCAAGTCAGGAAGGTTGCATTAGTGTTATTCCTGAGTGGAGGACCAATGTGCATGTGTATTTTACCTTGCATAATAGAATTTAATATTTGCAAGCCTACTTAATTCTGTTTTTTTTATTCAAATAATTCATTTTTACTTACCCCAGAACCTGACATTTTTGTCATGTCTGTTGAAAAATATATTTCTATGACCTCTTCTTTTTTATTTTCTATAGATTATTCTTTTGGTCTCTTGATGACCATGTAACTTGCTTTACTTGCTCCCTCTCCCACATGGGGTTGTAATTAAGCTGGGATTTATTTCCAAAGCATCCGCTGGTCCTCTACCTCCTTGCCCTCTGAAGTGTGGTGTGGACTGCTTTGTTGTTTGGAACAGCACACATACTCCTAGAGCTGGACTTGCTGTCAGGCTGCTGCTCGCCACATCCTCTTCCATGTGGAGTTGCCTAGTCGTCTCCTTTGTGCTTTTATGCATCTTGAGAAAATTCTTTATAATATTTACTAAAAAGTTACAGGTTCAATTTTCTTGAATCAATAATGTAAAAATGTTAATTTTCTTTATAATTGTAGGTATAATTTTGTATATATGTTCATCAAAACAGAGCTACACTAGATTTTATAATTTGGTCTACTTTTTTGTTATTTAAATAAGAAACTTGTTTGTTTTATTTAAATTATCATTTCCTTGATGAATCATTTGTTTTCCTTGACAGAATGGGTTCAGATGGCTCCGACATTGTTTTCTAAGTTTATTCCAAACATTCTGCCCCCAGCTGTGGAATCTGAACTTTCTGAGTATGCTGCCCAAGATCAAAAGCTTCAAA
Organism: Micromys minutus; assembly: GCF_963924665.1. Classification (NCBI taxonomy): domain Eukaryota; kingdom Metazoa; phylum Chordata; class Mammalia; order Rodentia; family Muridae; genus Micromys; species Micromys minutus. The sequence goes on from NC_137971.1 coordinate 629,747, forward strand.
GAGAACTTATACAGAACGGTTTTACCAGGCAAGTTGTCTTTTTCCTTGGTGACAATATCCCGTTTCTCTAGGTTTCTGGCCTGGCCTGGCATGTTGCTGAGCATCTTGGGCAGAGGAGTTGGTGAGAGCTGAGGCTGCAGGCTCCTTATTGTGGTGAAAGCTGCTAGCTTCTGTGTGCATTTCAAGAATGGGCAGTTAGATGGGCAAGGCTCTTTCTGCTTAGAGTTTCTCACATTAATCCTAAGTACAACAAAAACCATTAACTGAAACATTACAATTAATTACTATGCACTTTCCCACTATACTATCTTTCATGCTTTCTCTAAATCCAAATGTCTTTTAAAAGTAGAATATCTCTTTATAAATGCTCAGAAATTTTGCTTCTCTTGTTTTTGGTGTATATGTTTTATTTTTCTAAAATGTTTTGTAATTCCTTATAATGTACATACCCCAGAAAAACCTGGAAAAGTGCAGTTTTCTTTTTCTTTTTGTTTTAATATTTAAATTAAGGTGAATTAATATTAAAGTCAGGAAATCAGTGTTTCAAGGACACACTCTAGTAACTTGTATTTTCCTATTTTTTACATTTAGCTATCTTACCTATCTTCTGGTATCAAATACCTGATACTGAGGAAAATCGTGAAAAAGACGCAGATGAATATTCTTCTAATCTATTCTAGGGCCAGACTGAATTTCAGGGGAACAAAAAGCCAGAAAAACAAGACACCCCCCCCCCCCAGCAGCTTTTACTAGGGTCGCTTACTTAATCTGTTTTAGGTTAAAAAAGGGAGTTTTGTTATGGTGCTCTTGTTGGTCCACAGATTGGACTTTATTGCCCTTTTTTTTGGTCATGGTAACATCTTGTCATGGGGAAGAAGAGGCACTGGCAAGTCTCTTAGTCATTCACGTCCCTCCCTTAGAGCTGATACCAGAAATGTCAGTGCAGAGGGGTGGTGCTTCAGATCTGAGTAGATGGCTTTTCTCTTTGAAACTGAAGAATTATAGAGTATTTTATGTACAGAGTGAAGCCATTAATGCTATATTTTTGACAATTTTATGGGTATCTTTGCTGCATCTTAATCATAGTCATCTCCCCATTACCTGCCATACTTCTCAGTAGATCTCCCTTCCAACTTCATGTCCTCTCTCATTTTGTTTCAGTAACTGTCCAGTAAGTGCTGTCCATGTGTGCATGGGTGTAGGGTTACTTCCTGGGGGTGGGCACCTTGCCAGCAGCACTCCCTCACACCATCCCAAATGTGACTTTGCCTCCTCTAGCATCCATCAACTGTCTCAGCTAGAGGCTGAACCTTGGGAATTTCTCCTTCCCATATTCATCTTTAAATATTATAAGAATAAACAGTAATTTTTATTTGTATTTGTTTACCTCAATTGATTAAGTAACCATTATTATTAGATTTTTTTTCTAGTGGTTTTTAAAATTATAGATAAAAGAAAAAAAAGTATTCCCTTATATTTATCCCCCCCAAGTATTTAACAAGGTGTCAGTTTAGACTATTAGACATTTTACTGTGCGTTAATATTTTACATTAACAAGATACTTAACTAGATTACAAGTCGTTTTTTGGTAACACAGACAAACAGAGCTGCAGTGGAGAAGCAAAAATATGCCTAATTCAGTGCTTGTTGGATGTGTATCTCAGCTTGGCTGGGTCAAGGGTAGATACAATTGGAAATGTGATTAATACTGCCATTTTGCATACACTGTAATGGTGACTACTGATACAGAGGTATCTTCTAGCCTCATCTTGGAGATCAGAACAGGTAAGCTGGGTGTGGAGCTGCTGTGTAGATGGATTTGTAAGACTCGGGTTGGGAAGAAATGAGTAGCTGACTCTGGACACCATCAGACCACTTTGCTTTAAAAGGACCACTGTAATGTTGTGTTGCCAAGGCCAACAGGGTCAGGGAACTGTCTTGGATTTTGCTGTAAATTAGAATTTTTATTATTCATAATGGGATTCTTGAAAGCTTTTTAAAAGAAATTAGGTAGCATTCCAAGAAGTAGTAAAATTTAAATGTCTTATATTACACTTAATTGGTTAAATGTCTATATCACACTTAATTGAGCCACTTTTATAGTTAACATCCTATTGCACATCTATTGCAGGGCTTAGCTGGCTAGCCAGTATTTCAGTAATGGCATGGGGGCTTCTAACACAGTTTGAAGTGTACGCCTTATGCTAAGGCAGTCTCCCAGCACTGTAGCTTGGCACTCCCTGCTCCCTGTTGTTCTTCAGTCCTTTATTTTAACCAGTCATCAGTATGACAATGCCAGAAAACTCTTAGGTTGTCTTTAGGCAGTGAAGACCTGCCTGACCTCCATGTTTTGGGAGGGACCATTATAGAAATGACATTACCAAAATAGTGCCAGCACTTAGCCCTCTCCCCTTATAGTAATCAACAATTGGAAAAAACAGAGACACAGCATAAGACAGAGTAAGGAAGGTCACTCCAACACATTTACTGTGAGGATTAAACTCCCTAATGAATCTCATGGGCTCTTTGAACAGAATAGGCCCTGCTGAAGCTAACATCCCAGGACTCATTCTTTATAAAAGCTTGCTTAACCACCTATTAGAAAGGACTTCCATACTCAACTTCTGTAGAAAGCCTTGTGTCATGGACCTTCTATGCCCTGTCACTCTAATGTTCTTGCTAGTCATTAGCTAGCTAGGATTATTTTAGAGAAAAGTTATGTTCACTAATGTGAAAGGGGAGAGAAACTCGAACACACTGTCAAATAGTCAAATAACACTTTTACTGCTTATCTGTTAAGTTTTAATTCACCAGTGTTCCAAGTTCTGCATTGTGTGTGAAAATCTTTGAAATGTTTGTACATATATATAGATGTCCTCAGATCTGTTCTCTGTAGTGGATCTTTAGATGTATAGAAAGAAATACAAAGAAGACTAGAAAAGACATAGTAAGCTAAAAGCATCATAGTCTTTCTTGCTTGTGAGTAATTAAATTGGTTGGGGAGCAAATAGGTTGGTGTCTGCTGTCAGAAATTACCTTGCGGAGATTAAGCTTATTGAGAAACAGAAAACACAGGGCCTGGGCTAGAGTGTACCATTAAGTCCTTGCGGACATCTCACAAATAAAATATTTCTTCTGAGAAGAGTTGTCTTTGGTTTTCTGTAATACAGTATAACCTTGTAAAGATACTGTTGTGTTTTGACTCGAGATGGTGGCCCATGAATGTGGGCGGTTTTTGTTTCATAATAGAAGACAGTGTACAACTGGGCAACTTCACAAGTCGTATTATCTTTGGCTTCTACAACAGTTACTTTGTTCTGCCTACTGTTTTCACATCTGCATTTCAGCCTGTTAGTTACCCATCTTCTATTTTTTTTTTTTTAAACCAGTGAGACAGTAGGAATGCTTTGTTTAGAAGTAGAGGTCCCAGACATAAAGTTGTACATCTTTATGTGATTTTAATCAGCATTATATCCATGTAAGTTCCTTGTCTGGCTTTGGTAGGTCATGGAAGTGGATATCTTCTTTTTAGGCTGTTCAGGGTTCTTGGTGGAAAACACAATGGAAATTTTTCTAGATGCTCTCTGTAAAGAATAATTTCAAGTAAAAAAAAAAAAAAGAATGCTGTGAAGAGAACTAGAGGATGAAGTAGAGTTGGAGTTATCAGTGATGTGGTATTGGCCTTCATGAGGATAACAGCTAAGGGGAGGAGAAAGAGACAGCTATGTGAATGCTTTGGGAAGAGAGTAGCAAACCACCAGCTCCAAAGCAGCAGGAAAATGAGGTGGGAGAGACAGGCCAGAGCCATGACACTGGACTGGGAAATGAATTGGAATTGATTTTGAACTAATGGAAAGCTATGATGAGTTCTAATCAGAGGTGTGAACTATCTTATTTCTACCTTTATATCCGCTCACTGTTGCTCTTATCAAGAATAATAGCAAGCCTGAAGATGGTTTGGGGATGGAACTGAACACACATTGTATTTTAGATATGTAAATGTTCATTGTGTGTTTAATGATGAAGATGCAGCTCTCAGAAATCAGAGCTGCCCACAAATCTGAGAGCCACAGAACTGGTATGATCTGCATCTTAGGAAAGAGAGACGAATGTATATGGAGCAGGAAAAGTGGTCTGTGATAGTATTTAGCAGAGCCAACAACAATGGGTAGAAGAAAGGTCAGAAGAAGCTTAAGAAATGGGTTCAGGAAAGATGAAATGAGTTGCACCTTTGGTTGATTGATAAGCAACTGGTGCCATTACTACTCATTGCTTCAGTATTGGAGTCTGGTAAGCCAGAATCATGACTCTAGGAGGCTTACGTATGGGGCATTCACAACTACTCTTAACTGTAGTGCAGAACTTAACTGCTGCTAGGCTGGGTATATTATATGTGAAGACTTGTGTTCTCCACCACAAAGGTCTTCAAGCACCATTGATTAGTACTTTCATAGGATTTGTGACTCTCAGTCTCAGTTTGGGGCTTGAGGAAGGAAGATTTTTAACTTCTGTTTGATATTTAAAGTTTTGCTAGTTTATGCAGTTTGCTAGGAACACTGTTAGCAGAATCCCAAGTTTTCAAAAACATGTTAGTTTGCATCTGTTTCTAGTACTCAGTGCAAACCGTCTTAATAGATGATCCTTCACCTAATAACTTTCTATATTTAACAGACTATACAGCCTTGAGCAAAGAATGCTCAGTGTAAGACTCAACTGATGTTCAGTGTATTTAAACAAACTGTTGGGTTAGAGCCTTAAGTATTTGTTGTTTGTAGTGTCGTGTACATTAGTTTATTTCTGCTGGTTTTGTGTGTAAAGAAACCAGTTTTGTTGACTGCCTCCTCTTTTCTTATCCCTAGAGGTGACCAGTCCCGGAAGAGAGCTGGAGATGAGTTGGCTTATAGTAAGTGGTAATGCTTTTCCTGTTTTGATGGGACCATGATGTGGGCCAGCTTCTATGGATGAGTATGTAGATCTTGTGGGCAGGGGTATATATAGTCTAGATGGCCCAGCTTGGCATGTGGAGTTGGGGGTCATTCGGGCCTTGGCTTACCAAGTGCCAAGAGACCACCCAGATTCTCTCTATCATACTCAGGGTTAAGGTAAGGCCCCAAGATCAGTTCCTGGTGACATTGGTTCATTTTCACTTCTCAGAACTGTTTTTTTTTTTTTTTTTTTTTCAAAGTTTTAGAAATAAACAGACCAGAGGATAGAGATCAGGAGGAAAATGGACTTATGTGCAGAGTGCTCTGTCTCATGGTTTTTCTTCTTTTGACTTTTTTTTAGACAGTCCATCAGCGTGTGCAAGTTCCAGGGGGTATAGATAGTGACTGTTGAACTATGTTTCTCCGGAGAGAAGACACATGGGCTACAGAAACTGTTCCAGGCACAGTGGGGCCTGCACCACTCAGGAGCTCTGTCAAAGGCTGTTCTCAGAGAGAATACTGGACTTCTTTCTTTGGTTTTCAGTTTTTAAAAACAAGAACTAACAAAAACAATTGCTGCTAGACTGGGGGGTGATTTTGAAATGGGACAATCTTTTAATCTACAGAGCAAGTGTTTTGGAGGGTGGCCATTGCTAAAGTGAAGCTCAACGTTTGAATCAGCTTCCTCCAGAAGTACAAGAATGAAAATCTTTTTTTTTTTTTTTTTTTAAAGCACTCGTCTTGTTCATTTGTGGACTTGGAACATGGTGTCTCATGTCAAGATATCTTTACTTTAAAACCAAGCAGATATTATAATACAGTGTTTTCACCCATGCTCTAAACAGTCTGTTTTAAGTTCAGATTGGTCTATGTTTAGCAATTAGTTTTGTGGAGGAAAATGCTAACTGCTTTCACTAGTACTTTCCTATCAACTCCTGTTTCAACTGTGTGCCTTGAGCTTTGTGCACTTTGCAGCTATGTGACCCTGTCATTAATCTCACAATGCTTCCTGGAGATGTTGGTATCTCCAGCTGGCTTCCTCTGGTATGGCTTTGTGTTTGTAGCAGAACCTGACTGAGAAAACAGAAGCACTAGAGGCTGGTGAGAATTCACCCTGCTGTCCCAGCTCTCCAGGGAACCAACTCTTACTGAGTAGCTTCCATTCTGCTATCCCCTCACCTGATCTCAGCCTTGAGTTGGGTGGAGCCCTGGTTTGGGGCTGTGATACTGTAGAGATTGCCCAACAGTGGGGGCTGCTCCCTGGGTTTCTCTCTGGACGATAGTTCTTGGTCCATCTCATTTTAATAGGTGCATTTAATAAAAGGTCAGCTCCACCCTGCATCATGTAAACATCATGTTTGATATTCGAATGCAACAGGGAGAGTTTGTACTGTAGTTTGAAGGCTCATTTCAGCTGTGCTAAATCTGTATTACCTGTTTCACTACACCAACAGTGCTCTTTAGTTCTTCACAAAAGTCTGAAGCTTATCTAGTTGTTTTTCAATAATAAAACTAGACATGGCAAGGGAAAAGTATTTTTTCTTCTCAATTTTGCTTGAATGTGAAGTGAGCATTGATTTTGTGTTCCCAGGCTCCATCTGACAGTGAAGCCGACCATTCAAAGAATGCCTCCCCGCCCCCAAGCTACTGCTACCAACTCAGTGGGCAGCAGAGTTAGAAATGGAACACCGAGGACAAGAACATTACCCAGTAGCAAACAGTGTTCCAGGGGAGGAATAGTTAAGAACTGACAGCTTGATTGTTTCAGGTACTTGTCTGCAGTTGGGACAGGTGGGCTCTTACCTATGGTCTGTATAGCTTTTTCTGCTCTACTGTCAAGGGAAAATTTTCATTTTATCAAAAAGCCCAGTTTACTTTTCTGATGGAATGCTCACCACAAAGTTGTAAATATCATTTGGAATTGGTTTCTTCAACACAGCTTTAATAATATTTTTGACAATACTAAGGTTGAAACATTTCTTGAAACATAATAGGTTAGTGTCTTAATTATACCCTCCTCGGACCCCTAGGAGAGAGTTCTTTTCTTTTTCTCCAAAAGAACCTTCCCTATAAAAGCATTATATTAAATAAATTGGCATTAAAGTGGATGCTTTTGTGTTGGTAAATGAATGGAGAAGTAGTCATAATCATTCTGTGTTAGCACAAAATAGGCAGTGGACAGTCTGTGAAATTCTTATTCTCTGAGTCAAAGCCTGGTACCACTTTGCTGGTGTGGAGACAGTGTGTGTGCTCCTGATGGATGTGTCCTGGTGGATAAGCAAGGCTTTACAGTTTGTAAAACTTCAGGTGAAATTGACACTTCTTGTTAATTGAAATCTTCACAGAAGTCTTAATCTCCAACTACGAGGAAATAAAATCTGTTCTGTCTTATTTCCTGAAAGCATTTTCTTTTCATGTGTACATGTGTTTTTACCAATACAGTTTTTTTCTACCCCTGCTGAGGACTGCTTTCTCAGTCAGATCCTTAAAGGTCAAATTGTGTAGTCACTGTAATACAGTTGATTTGGCTAAATGGCTAGTGTGTTTCATTTGCCTAAAAGTAGGCCTTTAAAAAAAAATCCCAAAATCCAGGAGTCATCTTCAAGTAACAGTTTGAAAATGTAAACAGACAGTGGTGTTGAGAGACAGTGCTCACTTTAAAGGTTGACCTTACACTTGAGTTATCTAGTCACCTGCTGTCATAACTGCACCCTGACCTGACAGGATTTACTTTCTTGGGGCAGAAAGTAAAATTTAGTGGTCTAACTTACCTAATACTTTAGGCAGGATTAGCAAGAAAAAACTGATTTGCATGCAGTTAGTAAAGATAGTGCATTGCTAAGATTTCTCAGTCTTTCATGACAAGTCACTCGTTCCCCTTTTTGTTAGAATGAAGTTGGTTTGTGTGTAGGTTTGTGAGACTGCCGAGGAATTGGATGTTCCTGGTCATGACACTGTCTCAGACCCGTCTAGCTGCTGCTCCCTTGTCAATTACTTTCTTTTGGCTGCAAATTTGCACACGTGAGTGATTCCTCGGGAACAGTTTGCACACCCCTCACCTCAATATAGTCTGTGTAGACCAAACAGCATCTAAGGTTATTAGCACAGAGAAGTCATGGTGAGCTTGCAAGGCTGGTTTCTGCAGGTAATGGGGAGAGGAGCATGTAGTGTTTGTTTAAATGACCTCCCAGTTCTTCCTATAAACAGTAGGAAACCCTCCAGATTTTGTTGGCATACTGGGGCTGTGGGTTTTGGTTGTTTTTTCTTTTCTGTTTCCCTTCTCTCATAGTAATTATTTCCATGGTTAGTATGCAAGAGTAATTGCCCTTGAGCTAAGATTCAGCTTTATTAAGCAGCTTTCACTAAGAATCATTATTCAATGAATGTGTACTAATCTGAGATAATAAGAAATAACTAAAAAGCAAAACAAAAACCTGTGCATTAGCTATCAGGTTTGTTTTTTAATGGTGTGTTCTTGAGCTTTTAGTTTGGAATATTGTTTGCTTTTATCCAAGTGTAGGTCTCTTAGGGGAGATGTTAAAATTCAAGGTTGGGATGAGACACCCTTAACTGACATCTGAAAGAAGCATTGACCTTCTCTGTTGATTACTGCTTTTAGTAATACTGTGCAAAATGTTCCTTTTTACCAGAGCTTTAAGCAGAAGTCATAGGGGTTTGTAGAGAAAGTCATAGGGGTTCTCATGCTTTCATTACCACATAGAAAATGCCCTTGGTTTCTGACCCTTAAAATATCTAGAAGGAGGTGCTTGTTTTTGCCAAAGGAAATGCTCCCTTTTCGGTCCCCTGCTGCTTAGCTGCAATCACTGCCTCCTCCCTCCTGCGCTAGTGGCACCTTAAACCTCCTTTCAGACAGAGCCAGTGATGGGTCTGCCTCCTGGGTGCAGAACCAATCTCTGCCATGAAGGTCTTCATTTTAGGCTCGATTCCATTGCTAGAAGAGTGCTGCGGGATTAGACCTGGGGAGGTTGTCAGCATGGCTCTAGGGTTAAGAGTGGTTTTTAAAAAGTGCACTTTGTATTGGTTCTTACGGATTTACATATTGTGACATACTAAATCCAGTAAGACTGGGTGTTCTGGCTGGCAGTGCTCTTGGTTCTTCTTAGTCTATGTCAGTGTTACAACGATGGGTTTCCAGAGAAATTATTTAAATATTCAAGTCCTGAGAAATTGGCTTAAACAAATGATTTTATGAAATTTGGAGATCATGTGCAGGCTAAAGGCGTTTGCCACCCACCAGCATAGCAGAGCAAATGAAGCTTTGCCCTCTATTCTCCCACCCATTTGTCATAAGAAATGACAGATCGGGCACTGTCCTTCACCACTTATAGAACATGACTGAAGCGCTTACAAAGCTGCTGGCCTGGGTTCTCTCCAGGTTTATAAAAATTGTGGATTTTAAATCACTCCTGTATTGGGTGTATATTCTCTAAAGTATCGTGGTAAATGAAAAATCTTGTACAGATGTCATTAAACTTGTTTTTTAAGTTTTGTGCAGGTGTCCCTGGGCTTGATGCTGGTTTGCTGCTGTAACATGGACTTACAGGGTGCTCTGAGCATGGCAGCTACAACTCACACAATCTTAGCCTCTGTATTGGTTACTACTAAACATGTACTGTGGGTGTCTGTAGTTTGTGTATAGGTATATAGTATATATTATGAATGTACTGTAGGTGATATAGTATGTGTGTATGTACATGAACTGAAGATACAGTGTATAGTGTATAGACATGATGTACTGTGGGTGTAATGTGTGCACATGTACTGTAGGCATACATTGTGTGTGTGTACAGTGTGCTTTGGGCATATATAGGATGAGTGTACACATTTACGATATACATGTACAATGTACATGATTTCCTTGGTGGAGGAACCCAGAAGCTTATAAGCATTTGATAAGAATATTTTGACTGTTGTAAACATCTCATTTCCTTTTGGATTAATATGTGAGTCTGGTCCAAAGACCAAAAGACTTGTTTTAAATATAATTTAAAATCTCATAAATAAGTGTAAACAGATGAAAATAGGAAAACACCCATTGAAAGAAGAGAAATAGAAAAAACTTGCTGTACCAAAAAGATTCATCACATTTTTCAGAAGTGTTATTAAATTTAAAACAGTTATAATGGTGTAAACAGGCGGGTTAATGGGCAGTGGGTAAAAAATAGGAATGAAGGCGTACATTAACAATGGCCTTTAAGAATTACACTGGCTACAAGAAACTGTTCATTGAAAACTGTTGGAGAAAATTAGATTGATTACTGTCACCCCATTCATCAAAGAAAGCCTAGATGGACTAAAAATTAAATTTAAAAACAGCACAAAAAAATGTTCCCATCTTCAGGAATCGAGACATTTATTTTAAGGACATTTATGAGACACAAGTGCTGTAGACATGTCATCTGCCTTTGTGCTCTGTGGAGTGTTCCATATGTGTACTTTTGGGTACATTTGACATTTTTAAATTTATATGTATGTGTGGCCTACATGAATTTATATGTACCTTGTGCATACAGCGGCCAGAAGAAGAACATTAGTTAGGACTAGAGTATCAGTTCTCAACCTGTGGGTTGTTGGGGCCGAATGACCTTTAACAGGGACGGCATATCAGATTCTACCTGTCAGGTACTTAAATTACAATTCATACAGTAGCAGAATTACAATTATGGAGTAACAATGAAAATGATTTTGTAGCTGGGGTCACCATAACATGAGCTGTATTAAAGGAAGGCAGCTTTAGGAAGGTTGAACTAGAGTTACAAGTTGAGGACTTTGCTGGGAACCAAACCTAGGTCCTCTGCAAAAGGAATATGCACTTAGTGTGGAGCCATCCTGCCCCAAATTGGTTAAATGTGCTTATATACACATAAGGCAGAAAAGAAAGTATTTTAAATTATTTTGGGTAGAATTTATATTTTTTAAAACTTTATTTTTAAAAATGTCCTTTTCCCTTTTTAAATTTGTTTTGTTGTTACTTGAGACAAAATTTCTCTTGTGTATATATACCCTTGCTGTCCTGGAACTCACTTGTAAACCAGGTTGGCTTCATACTCAGAGATCCACCTGCTTCTGCCTCCCAAGTTTTAGGATTAAAAGAATGGTGAGAGGTGGGGAGGGAGGTTTTTAAGTAAGAGACCTGCAGTTGGAAGGTGATTCGGGGCCGTAGAGTTTGCTATGTATGTGTGAAGACCAAAGTCTGAATCTTAAGGAACATAAATGCTATCTGTATCTTTAGTTAAGGTTATCATTGCTATGATGAAATACCATGACCAAAAGCTGGTTAGTGTTGTGAAACAAGTTTTCTTGGAGCCTTTAATCCCAGCAGAGGCATGCAGATCTCAGAGTTTGGGGCCAGCCTGGTCTACATAGCAAACTCCAGGACAGTTGGGGCTACACAGAGAAACCCTGTCTCTGGGCAGGGGTGGGGGTTTAGAGGGGTGGGAAGCAACTGGGACAGGGTCCCCAAAACAAAACCATTCTATCCTGCAGGGAAGCTCTCTAAATAAAAAGATAAAGAACTTCAAAATAGCTTCAGGAAGTCCATAAAACTGACCAGTTTCCCCTACCTAGGTCTCCTGCCAGAGTAAACAAAAGCTGAGAGTCCTGCTTAAGAGGAAAGTGCTGAACTGCAAAGATTTTATAATCTGAGCTACAAAGAAGACAGAAAAAAAAAACAACAAAAATAGTTCAACAATGACTGACCCAACCAGCTGTCTGGAGGAAGTAGAAACCAGTTCTGTTGCCTAGAAGCGGTTTAGACCAGAGTCACTTGGAAATTACACTCTTCAGCCTGTTGAGCTGCCTGCAGAACATAGAGTCTCCTTCATGTTTTCCAGGTTTTGTGTGCTGTCACCTACTTTGGAATGGGCAATGGTGATGCCATCTGTGGGTCATTTCTAATCCTGTAAGTAACTCCAATAAAACAACATTGGTTCAACAAGTTGAATTTGGGTGGTATCCATACCTTGGTCTGTCTTGGGATTCCCTATCCTGAGGTGCCTCCCCCCAGAAAAAGCTAAACAAAAATTGGGGAGAAAAGGATTTATTTGCCTTACACTTCCAAATCATAATTCATTGAAGGAAGTCTCCAAGGCAGGAACCTGGAGGCAGGAGCTGATGCAGAGACCATGGAAGGGTGATACTCACTGGACCTAAACCATCATTCTAGATGGAATCTAGGACCAGGAATGTCTATAATGGTCTGGGCCCTCACCCAGTCACTAAGGTTTGCTTGCAACCCCATTATTTTGGGGGACATTTTCTTGAGGTTCTCCTCTCCCAAAGGACTAGCCTGTGTCAAGTTGACACAAAATTAGCCAGCACATTCTATTACTTGCAAATAAAAACACACTAAGTCACACATTTTTTAAGATGCAGCTTTTAAGGTTTGTTTTGTTTTTTAATGTAGTGCTAGGAACCACTGAACTACAGCTCCAGCCCTTAAAAATGTCTTGTTTCTGAAACTCCTTCTTTTGTTACTTTATGTAAAGATCTCAATGTTTTGATTCTAAGGCAAGTTGATTTTAAAGGCTACTTAGTGGCTTGTTTCACACTTAAAAACAGCTATCGCCTTTTGGTGCAAAATAGCAATGTTTTCTAGAAGAAATATTCCGTTTCAACCACCTCGTTTGCCAAGGTGTTTCTTGGTATTTTCATATTTCTCAGAGTCAGTAATCTGACTTCCTGAATACATAAAAGTAATTTATGCAATCAATCTTTAGCACTGTTGACAGCAGCCTAAAGAGCAACAGGGAAATGTATTCTAGGGTTTTATTTCCTAGCATTAGAAGTACAGAATTTCATAGGATATTTTTGACCCCATATTGTGCTGCTTGATTTTTGTCAACTTGTCACACACCTAGACATATCTGGGAAAAAGAAATTGTAACTGAGAAAATATCTCTTGATTAATGAAGTGGGATGGCCCGGGTCACTAGGTACCACATCTAGGCTGATGCTGCTGGCATTTAAAAAATATATATTTATTTAATGTATGTGAGTACACTGTAGCTGTTTTCAGACACCAGAAGATGGTATTGGATCCCATTACAGATGGTTGTGAGCCACCAGATGGTTGCTGCGAATTAAACTCAGAATCTTTGGAAGAGCAGTCAGTGCTCTTAACCGCTGAGCCATCTCTCCAGCCCACTGCTTACATTTTTAAACAAAGGCTGAGCAAACCATGAAGAGCAACCTAGGAAGCAGCATTCTGGCATGGCCTCTGTTTCAGTTTCTGCCTTTGGTTCTCTTCCTCTAGTTCCCACTATGACTTCATTTAGTAATGGACTGTAATGCAGAAGTGTGAGCCAAATAAACCCTTTTCTTCCCAACTTGCTTTTGGTTATGGTGTTTAACACAGCAATAAAGACCCTTACTAGACATAAACCTGATAAGCCCAAAATATCCTTAACATGAATTTCTTTTGATTGAGTCACCACTTCTTCTCCCCTCTTTCTTGTTTGTGTTTCATATTTGCCTTGAAGAGTCAGGCATGAAGACAGTAGGGTGGCTCAGTGGTTAAGAACATTTGCTGTTCTTATAGAGGATCTGAGTTCAATTTTCAGAGCTCACATGCTTACAACTGGCTGTAACTCCAGTTCTAGGGGAATTTAATGCCCTCTTCTGGTCAGAGGGCACCAGCATGCAAGTATACTTTCATTCCAGCAAAATACTCATAAAAATCCTTTTAAAAAAAGACAAAGAGATTACCCATTCACTTTATGGAATTTCATCCTAGATGACATACTAATACTTTAAAATACTTATCATCCCAGGCTAAGACTGGCAGAATTATCAAACATCTGTTCTTTTTGTTGTTTTTAAGGAGAAAAACAACTTCAAGTGTCTTGTAAATTTGACTAATATAAACATATTTACATGTATGGGTATTTTATCTGCATGTATTTTTTGAACAATATGTGTGCCTGGAGCCTGTGGAAGCCAGAAGAGGCTGTTAGACCCCTGGGACAGGAGTTACCAATGGTTGTGAGCCACTGAGGGTGCTAGGAGTAAAACCTACATTCTCTGGAAGAGCAGTAATTGCTCTGATTGGTTGAGCCATCTCTTCAGCCCTGGTTTGACAGTGTTTTGAAAATTGCACCAAGATAACCAGCGGGCCCCTTGGAGTTTAATTCTTATCTTGCTCTTAAACTATTGCCAATGTGCTGTGAAGAAGATGGTAAAGTATATGCATTAAACTAATATACAGAATAGCCTGGGCCATGGGAGGAGAGAGAGAAAAAGTGAGAGAAAGAGAAGAGAGATGACCAGGAGAAAGAGAAGAACCAACCAAGAGAAAACAGACTAGGGGAGCATATGACTGAAATGGGTTTTGTAGGAATCAGAAGCTGGGGGAAGGGAAGGGAAGCTCAGAGGCTGGAGATTTAGGTTAAAAATGGGTTGACAAGTGCTGAGAGGAGCAAGGATCCTGTAATAGGCACTTGCAGAGCAGAGAGAGCCCAGTGTCCACTATAGTATGTTAATAGAAACCTCAGCCATTTATCCTGGGTTTCTTTGGAAACTTAACAGTGGGCTGCTTCTGGGTTTGTGCCAGGCCAGCCTCGGCATGATGGTTCATCACAATTGTCATCTTGCTTGGATTGAGGAATGGCTGGAAAGATTTGTAAGACAAATGCGTGGAGGAGAGCTTGGTGACAGTAAAACACATGTGAGTGTTTCTGAAGGTATTTCAGAAAATATTAAATAAGGAATACAGTATTCCCGAATGTGGGTAGCACCATCCTGTAGGCTGGGGTTCCAGATGAAATAAAATACTAAAAGATTTCCTAGAGAGCTGGCATTTTCTGTTAGCAGCTCTCTCCACAACAATGGAGCTTTGAAGCACAAGTAAAATTAATCTTTCTGGAGTTATTTTCTTGGGTATTTGTCTCAGAGATAGAACATATAACCTTCCTTGTGTAGGCTGGGTCATCATGGTTCCTTGGCTGCTATTGTACTCAGCTGCTATACCAGCCAGTGGAAGAAGAAGCCTCTACCCCCAAGATGTTTAAGAGCAAGTCAGTTTAAGAGCAGCAAAATATCCCAGAGACTTGGTTTTTGTACCTGTCAGTGAGAAAGGTCTGAGTGTAGGGCAACACAGGAGCATACTCAAACAATAACCAAGGAGAATGGGCCTTTTGTTCTGAGACAGTTTGAGTTGGAATATGCCAATGGATCCCCCTCCCTCATGTGTGTGTATGTGTTGGGGATAAAGTGTTGAGGGAGCTTGTGGAGTTGAGAAGACAACACTTACATCATGTGATGTCCTGGGATAGAACAGGTGCCTTTATCTGCTGAACCATCTGGTCAATGTAAGTTCCACTGTGTTTTATTCTCAATGGTACCTCATTGCCTTTGACAGTACATTTTTGATTGTCAGTCAGGGATGGGAGAGTGGAGGTGACATTAGTTTAACTTTACCCATAATATTTTTGTATCTAGTCGGGAAACATGAGAAAGGGATATTTTGAGTCACTTGCTACTGATTCTTAGTAGCTGGGGAAAATTCCCTAAGTACTTGGCTTCAGCAAAACTGCTCTTGGGCTTTTCAACACTGATTTCTGTGACAATCATTCTTCCACTTGGAGTTCCTAAGCCTGGGGAAAGGATGAGAAATCAGAGTCCCTGTGGTAGTGTGAAGAATTGCATCCTGCCTCCAAGTAAAGCATAGAAAAAATGAGAGGTGCCAGCCCTGTCTGTCAGTACAAGGAAGGATATCAAAAACTTAGAAGCAGACATTCAAGAACTTTCTCCTGGAAGGGGACAGCTTATAGGATTCACAGAGCCAAGGAAAAACAGAAATGGTGAGGCAGGTACTGTGGGGAAGGTTGGTCATCAATATATTTCAAACGGTCAGACTGCTAGTCGCACCAGGTCTTGCTTGGTCAGTTGGGCAAGCTGCCTCATATCAGCTTGGCATCTGGATGAGCCTTTATGGGTAGAAGATGGTGATGAAGCTGGGATCAGGACTTCTGGGAGGCTCCATACTGCAGTAGGTGAGCCATACTTAGACCAGACCTAGGTATTTTTGAGGTCAGGTAACTCCTGGGCCTACAAGTTGTATCCCTGTATAGATCATTTCACCTTTTTGAACCTTAGCATATTCCTTAAAATCAGCAGCCCATTGCCTTTCTTTTCTCCTGGTTTTTCTCAGCCACAGGGCTCAAAATGGTCCCCACTCTAACTCCTATTGCCACTCACTCTCATCCCTTGTGTGGCAGAGCTACTTGGGCTTAATGTCATACTGCCCAGCATTGGTATAGGTCTTCAAAGTGCAGCCATGACACCACTGGATAGATCAGGAGGCCTGGAAATACCCACATCTCCCCTTGTGTCCAAAGAGCAGGTATGATCCATGGTGGTAAAGATACTCAGGTAGTGAGCATAGCCTCTTCTTAAACAAATAGCAGTGGCCAAGCCCTTGATCCATGGACTATCTTAGATTGTGGCAGAGCTCCTGGCCTGGTGATTGCTCCAACCAAGTGCCTTACCTGTGGAGGTACAAAGCCAGGCTTTGTGGGCACATGGAGGGAGAGATACCTCACAGGACTGTCCAGAGCACAATTTCAGAGGCCAGAGACTCCCTCAGCTCCAGTGCCTATCCTGTCCTGTCGATAGGACCAAAACAATAGGTCACCATGGAAAGATAGTCATGGGTTGTTGAGCAGAGGACAGGAATTACATACCAAAGTCATGTGTGTTAGGGAAGGATGGTATTGCAGGGAGGGATCATCAGGTACACACTGGGAATCCTGGCTGCACTCTTGGTTCACTAAGTCATCAAGCCTTTCTAATTGCCCGTGTCTCTGTGCTTTAATAAATCAAGAAATTAGCTGTGGTAGAAGACACCAACGTCAGGGCCCTCCCCCTGCCATTCATGTCATATGCTTAACAGTACTTCTGCTCAACATAAAACCATGAGAATACGATTGGTGGAGGGGACCTGCCTCCCTCAACCAGAAGATAGATATGTGATTCTAGCCAATTAGGCTTCTATCTTGGAGCTGCAACTGTTTAGCAGCTGGAGTTGACCATGGCAAGGGGTGGAGACTGTTGGACTCCTGCTGTTGAGATTCTGGTACTGTCTGGTACTGGCCTTCCCTAAAGCTGCAGTTTTGCTTTCTCTTTTGTAACTGCCCTTCCTCACCAGCCTCCTGCTTCAATAACCTTGAAAGATGAATCAGTTTTTGTTGCTTGAAGTTTGAGACTCTTAGAAAAGCTCCTGGGGGCTTCTGCTTGCTATAGAATTTCTTCCCCATAAGTGTGGGGTCTTTGTTCTTGAAGCAGCTGTGAAAAGGGTGAGCAAGGGAATAAATGCATCTAAAGAGGGCTACTTGCCAGTGTTTTCATCTGTTTGTAAACAAAAGGCACCCTTTCTAGGTTATCCCTGTCTTGGCCCTCTTTGTCTTGTAACAACAAAATTCTTGAGACTGAGTACATTATAAAGAATAGATTTAGTTGGCCCAAAAGCTATAGAGGCAGAGAATTTCAAGAATATTTGCCTGGCTTCTTACAGGGTTTCTGGTGAGGGAATGGAGGTGGAAATGGTGCTGGGTGGTATCATTTATAGGAAACTCATTCCTAAGAATAAGATTTATCAACTGACAGAGGCAATCTCAATGTCTTTTTTTTTTTTTTTTTTTTTGGTAAGTTGGAAAATATCTTTATTTGTTCTAAGGCATTGGTCCGAATCCTTTTAGAACTTCTGAAACTGCTTCTTGGTGCCGGCAACCTTGGTGACCTTGAGCACATTGAATCAGGGGCCTGCACTCCAACAGTAACAATGTTGCCAATCTGGACATCTCTGAAACGGGGACAGGTGCACAGACATGTTCTTGTGACGCTTCTCAAATCGGTTGTTTTTCCGGATGTAATGGAGATAGTCCCGACGGATGACAATGGTCCTCTGTATCTTCATCTTTGTCACGACACCAGACAGGATGCACCCTCTGATGGATACATTACCAGTGAAGGGGCATTTCTTGTCTATGTAGGTACCCTCGATGGCCTCCTTGGGTGTCTTGAAGCCAAGACCGATGTTTTTGTAGTACCGAGGAAGTTTTTCCATGCCGGTTTCTCCTAGCAAGACATGCTTCTTGTTTTGAAAGATTGTAGGCTGCTTTTGGTAAGCACACTCCGTCTGAATGTCCGCCATCTTCCCAGCAGCCTGAGAAAAGGAGAGGCAGGCACACTCTTGGCTTCCTTATTCACTTTGCCTCTTAATGTCTTTATAGTTCCTTATAAAGGCCCCCACCTTCCTCTTACAGAGTGGAGTTTCTGTATGAGTTGGTGAGGACAGAATGGAGTGCTCAGAACCCCTAAGATCCTTGATTACTCACCAGCAAAGAACCCCCAGAGTCTTCTCATCTGTCCCTGCCAGCCCTGAATGAGTGGGCGCTGATACACATTTCTCAAAGCCTTGTCCACACTGTTTAATGAACCGCCAAACACCTCTAGCTGCATGTTACCTCTGGCTGACCGTTTGTAAATTGATTTTGCCCTGCTTCCTGACAAGGTGAAAAAAACACATTTCCCAACTCCAGGCTGCAGCAGGAGTATACTAGCTGCCACCATAGCAATTGTTCACAGGGCTGGCCTACAGCCTTGGGCATGGTCCACCGTGCAGGGCTTCCCTGGCTTTCAGAAGGCCGAACATGTTCTGCAGGGTGGGAGCCACACCAAGGGGATAGAGACTAGCCCCAGTTGGGGATTCTTGCCCTAAACAGCAGGCTTTAATGACAGCCAGAGGCAGCCCACTCACCATCAGACATACAATGCAGGAAGGAGCTACCATGGCCACTTCAAGCTTCTGTGTGTCCTGAGCAGGACACCATTCTCTGTACAGGCTATTTATGAGAGCTTAAAGTCAAGCCCTGTTCTCAGCCCTTCTCACAGTATGACACGTCCCCACATAGTGTGAAGGTTGCTGCTTTTTGCTCTATTCTCCAGATAAAATTCCACTGCTGGGTCTTGATCTGACCTCAGGGGCTTCTGTTACACTGGGGGGGGGGGGGTACAGCTGGTGACAGATTTGGGCCTTCTGTTCCCACTCCCTTTCACACAAGCCACCCATTCCTCCACATCCATATGGCACAGTGGTGTCTACATCCCTTGGGTACTTTGTGGACCTCCTGCTATTCCTCCCATGAGACAAGAGTCTCATGAGGAATTAACAGTCCTATCACTTTCCTGAGATTGAGTTTGCAATGCTGAGGGATCTAGGGAGATCAGAGCAAAGTGTCCGAGCTCTGCCCCTGTAGCTGTATGACCCCCACCCTGAATCTCCACAGTTACAGGGGACACACCCTGTCCGGAACTGGCAGAAAATGATCATGCCTACAATCTGCAGGCAAAGCTTTTACCAGATCATCGTGCTGTCTAGCCGTAGCCCATTCCTTTGCTTTTAAACTTTCTTTGGGGGGATTCGAATTAGAGTCTTATTCTCTCTTAATTCAATGAATGCTTACAGAGCAGCCTCCATGTATTGGATTAGGTGATTGCCATGGTAATCCAAACCATCCACATAGTGTTATAGTTCTACCAAGGACTCATCCTTGGGTACAGACAATGGCTTCCAGTTATTGAGTGTTTCTTCTGTTGGGCTGACTTAATTTTAAGAGTCTTTTGGTGGGAATTGATCGTATTTTAAAAAACAAAAACAACTCACCTCCATCAGGTCTTATGTAGCTCAGGCTAACCTCAAATTTGCTATGTAGCCAAGGATGACCTTGAACTTCTGATCTTCCTGCCTTCTTCTGGACTCCTACAATTGCAGGCACACACCATCATTCTTAGTTGTTGTGGCACTGGAGAATTACACCCAGTGCCTCCTTGTATGTATGGCAGGTAGTGTACAAACTGAGCTATGTCCCCATTTCTGGGAGCTGCTAACATTTACAGCCTGGGGCAGGTAAAGAAGTGTTCAGAGAAATTTGATGACCTTCCAAGTTTTCAGAGTCTGAGGAGTATTGAGTTTGGTCCAGCTTGGGGTCTGACCCCCACCAGCTCTCAGTACATGGCCACACTGCACGTCAGGGGAATGTTACAGTGGAAGAAGACTGAGCTAATTTAGAATTTTCGTACCTTTAGCTGGAACCTGATATTTCTCTCTAGGCTGCTTGGCCAGTTCACTGGATAGTCCCTGACAGCAACTGAAGCACAGTCTGCTCCAGGAGCAATTCTTACCTCTCTCCCCCTGGCTGAAGTGGCTTTAGTGGTTACTCAGATGTGACAATGTAGAGTAGCAAGTAGCAGCTGACTTCAGTGTGGGCACACCTCTTCCCGGTCAGGAATCTGGAGGGAAGATATGAAAGGACTCCTTATGACTGTAGCTTGGATGCTTAGATCCGGAAGGTGGTTTTCCTCCCTTGTCTGCTCAGAATGAGAGTGAGAACCATTCATGTAGCCCTGGGAATTCTGAGTGTGAACAGCCTAAACCATGTAAAGTATCCCACCCTATCTAGAAACCAGGTTGCCTGGTTATTTCCAAACTTCAGCTGAGTGGTCAGAGAGATGAGTGTCATTTAGCCAGCAGAGCCCACCTGACACTGATCAACAAGACCCCTCCCTGACAGACTCCAGTGACGCAGCTGCATTGCAACCCAGGTTTCCTTTACTGGCAGCTATGATCTTACTGCAAGAGTCCAGAGGCTCCCAGAAATTGAGAACTGGCATACCCAGCTGTTCCAGCTCAGTAGCACCTGTGTTCCCTAGAGTTGGAACCCAGGCCGCCTTCTTGCCTGACTGAGACCCTTGGCCACCTAGTTTCTTGAACTCCTGTGAGCAGGGCTGTCTCTGAGGATTTGTTAGTCACGTGGCTTCCTTGCCCATTATCATGGCTGAGGTTCTGATTCTGTATATGTGCAGTTATCCAGATACCTGTTCTTCTGAAGCTGGATCAAGTCTGATTCCAGTTTCCACACTGTCTAATAGAAGAGGTTTTTTTGTCTTTGTTGTTTGTTTGATTTTTTTTTAAGATGGGGTTTCATGTAGCTCAGATTGGCCTTGAATTCTTGCTCCTGCTGCCACCATATCACAGGTACTGAGATAGGAGGCGTATGACACCACAGTTGGCTTGAAGACTAATTTTTAAGTCATCTTATAATTTTTTTCATCTTAGGCCTAAAATTAGACTCCCAATTTGTGTGACCTTTTTATTCAATTCTGACACTGTGCCCCAAGCTCTCTTTATGAAGAAGGACTTGGGGCAGGGCTGATGGGGACACAGAGTGCCAGGTCCAGAGAATAGAGTCAGTGGTGGCCGTTGGAAGAGACTGAGGGTCCAGGTAGGTCTAGCAGACAGCAATGCAGAGCCCTATTGGAATGCATGCTGCCTCTCTCCTTAGCCTTGCAGCTAGGATCTCATGAGGGGCCTTTCACCCCTGCCCCTTTCATCAGGCCTGGCACACATGCAGCTCATGGGAGAATATCCCAGTGGCTGCTGGCCCAGCTGGGGTGCAGGGTTACTACTAGCTAGGCTTCGTGGTAGAGTGCCCATCCTCAAGTGCTCTTTGCAATCAAAGGCTTATGTGGATGGATGTAAATAGAATGCTTGACTTCCTAAATAGATAGATTTCAATGGTTACCCTGGCAACCAGTCGGGGGAGGGCTATTTTTTGTTGGGGGAGGAGAACTGTTTGATAGGATTTTTGTTCTTGCCATGGATTTTGAAATCAGTGAACCTGGCGGTATAGTGAAGAGAACTGTCGACTAAGGGATGCTACTTGCCCCTCAGGCTTTGAGGAAATAAGTCAGATACTGGGTGGGTGCTTAGGCAATACCTAGTCATTCCTAACCACTGAGCTCCTGGGCAGTGGTTGACTAGAAAGGTGTGCCTTATCCTTTGGGTCTTTTATTGAAGACTTTAGAAAACTATAGAGGGAACACAAATGGGGAGGTCTCTTGCAGGAGGGTCCTGGGGTTCTAATATAGAAGAGCTTACTTCTATATTAGAGGCAAGAGACCCTGTGGGTGCAGGAACCTACCTGGAAAAATCTCACCTTGAACTGCTCCTCATCCCACCTAATCTGGGAGCGTTAAGGTTCTCCAGAGGAAAGGAGAGCAGGAATTGGAGAGGTTAACACTCTATTGTCACAAGGGTGAACCTCAGGAGACAGAGAAGGTATCTGGCCATTAGAGCTTAGGTAGCTTAGGGTCCTCTGCAAAAACAATGGTGGTCTATGGGCACTGTCAGCGATTCCTGATGGTGACAAGGGTAGGCTGGATGGTGTCCTCTCTTCAATGAATAGGAAGAACCATTGTTTGCTTCATCATAGTGATGATGGCAGTCCTGAGCAGTGTGTGAAACTCTCTGTCCCTTCTCCCAGCAGCTTCATGAGGCCCAGAGGAATTATGCTATGGTCCAGGGTCACACAAACAGCAGACAAAAATGCAGACTATGTGCTCTGGTTCTGACCTGCACACCAATTACTTCAGTTGTTCATGCAGCATTTATTTATTGTCTAGTTTGTGCCAGCTACTGACAACCTTTGGGGATTCTGATACCTCTGAGTCCAGACTTGGGGCTCTAGTCTCTACTTTGCTCTATCTGTCTCTCTCCATCCCTTCCCACTCCCTCTATGTATATGTGTGCACATGGAGGGCGACTTTGAGTAGGCATCCACTTTGAATTTTGAAGTCTTTCGTTGGTCTGACAGATTAGGTTAGACTGGCTGGCCAGTGAGACCCAGGGATCTGCATGTGTTCACCTCCCTAAACTTGGGATTACAAGCACAGCCACCTTACCTGACCTGTAGCTATTAGATTCTAACTGGAATGGGAGCAACTGAAAAACCCAGAAGTACTGGGAGCATTTCATACATACATACATACATACATACATATATACGTATGTATGTACAGAAGGCTGCACTTTGTGTGCAGATGAGAGTGTTCTAGAACTACCTGGTCCAGAGTGGCCATTGGGCTCAGTATATAAGGCCAGTGAAACAGAGGAGCTGTAGTTTCTGTCTGTTTAAGCAATGAATGCCCAATGGTCATGTGGTTGCTGCCCTGGCTGGACCCAACCCCATCCCCAGTCATGGTGAGTTCAAAGTCAAGTCACTTGCATGGCTGTGAAAAGACAGAAGAGCAACTAATGCTGTGTAACTTTGGGCAAGTGACTCTGCTTCTCTGATCAGGTTTTGTGTATGTAAAGTTGGATATTACTAGCATTTGTCCTAGAGGTTTGCTTTAGAATGAAAAAAGAATTTGGTAAAATGCTCTTGATCCTTGGAAAGAGAGCAGATCACAGACACAACTTCCCAGACTAGTGCTTGCTGTAGCTCAGCACATTAGCACCAGGAGCCTTCTGCCAATGCCCAGCTTTGATACCTCAGAATAAACTGAGGCAGACAGTCATTGGGGATCAGTGCTGAGAGTAGCTGACCGGGGTCAGTCCAGATACCAATGAGGGCTGCTGCCTATAGTAGCCAGCAATTAGAGAGTTGCTCAGCAGGCTTTTCTCTGAGGGAACAAAGCTTAATTTACTGGGGTTGGCACTCCCTGTGGCCAGCAAAGAAACTCTGAACTCTTAACTTTTAGGGGCTGGTGAGAAAAAAAGGAAAGAGAAAATGCTTACACGCACATACACATTGAGGGAATGAAGCAAGAGGTAGACTTTGATAACTTCATACGTACAAATACATACATGCATACAGACCTACAGACAGACAGATACACACTGACCCATTGAATGACTGGAACAAAGCTTCAACAGGCAGGCTCCAAGCATTTCATATATACACATATTCACATGTATATGCATACTCCGTGAGTGGATGGAACAAAGTTCCAACAAGGAGGCTCCAAGCATTTAACACACACACACACACACACACACACACACAAAGTCGGTGGGTGGAGCAAGCTCCAACACATACCCATATGAGCTTTATATATATACATAATACAGACTTAATGGATGAAACAGAGTTCCAACACATTTCCACACAAACTTTACATGTATACATATAGACACACACACATACATGTATACACATAGTTAATGGGTGGGAGAAACAATGTTCTAACAACTTTTTTTTCCCTCCCATATCTTATATGTCCCAGCAAAACCTTTTAAGAAGTTTGAAATTACAATGTAATTACATTCTGGTTTTCATCTAGCATGAAAAAAACAGCATGCTCCCTAGTACCTTTATAAGAAATAACATTATGTTGTATAGGAAAACAAAACTAGTTTTTCCTAAGAACCCACATATATTTGTAACAAAGCAACTTGTTATATATTAGCCAAGTGCGAGCAAGGAATATAGCTTTCTTAGTCAGTTTCTCCTTTTGGTAGTTTGAATGTGTTTGACCCAGGGACTGCCACTCTTAGGAGGTGTGGCCTTATTGGAGTAGGTGTGGCCTTGTTGGAGGAAGTGTGGGCATTGATTTTAAGACCCTCATCCAAGCTGCCTGGAAGCCAGTCTTCTCCTAGATGCCTTCAAAACAAGAGGTAGAACTGTTCAGCTCATCCAGCAGCATGCCTGCCTAGATGTTGTCATACTTTCCACCATGATGATGATAATGGACTAAACTTCTGAATTTGTAAGCCAGCCCCGATTAAATGTTGTCTTTTGTAAGAGTTATCCTGGTCATGGTGTCTTTCCACAGCAATGAAACCCTAAGACACTCCTATTGGCAGACAGCAATTTGTAGTTACAAAGAAAAGATTAATTATTTTACTTATTAGTTATCTTTAAAAGTAATCTTATAAGAATCTTGAAAGAATCACAAATCTAAACTTTTATATAAAAAACATTCATATATACCTTAAATCTTCAGAATGCATATCTACTCATCAGTAATTCGTATTAAATCATATCAGGAAGAGGGAGAGGGGGCATGGGAGCAGGGTGGGCGAAAGAGATAACATTTCAAATGTAAATACAGAAAGTATCTAATAAAAATGTTTTTTTAAAGTGCTAACTGGCTCAAGCCAGATATGATTCCTCCTCAGAGGCTCTTCCAGAGTCATACAGATACAGTTGAGGATGCTTGCAGCTAACCATTGGACTGAACACAAGGGACCTTAATGAAAGAGCTAGAGAAAGGACTGAAGGGGCCGAAAGAGTTTGCAACCCCATGGGAAGAACAACATTATCAACCAACCAACGCTCCAGAAGTCCCATGGACTAAAACACCAACCAATGAGCACACATGGAGAGACCCGTGACTCCAGTTGCATATGCACCAGAGGATAGTGTTGGTTGTCTGGTGTCAGGAGAGGCATTTGGTCCAGTGAAGGCACATTTTCCCAGTGTAGGGGATTGCCAAGGCACTGAGGTGAAGAGAGAGGGAGAACTTTTATAGAAGCAAGTGGAAGGGGAGCAGGAATGGGAGTGGGGTGAAAGAAAATAACAGTTGAAATGTGAATACAGAGAATATCCAATAAAAAAGGAAAAAAGAAAAAAAAATCAATCATATCAGGAAGCTGAGAGCAAAAGTGGGTATGAGAAATCAGTCAGCACCAGTCCAGGCTCAGTGAGAGTCATGTCAGCCAGTGCTGCCATTATTCTTGTTCCCTGACCATAAAAGGTTCCTAGCTTAACTAATAAGAGTGTGTCTTTCTGAACGTCAAATTGTTCCCTAAGATTTCTTACATCAGAGCCAGCAGCAAAAACATCTTAACCTAGATTCGCTAACAATTTTACTTTTCCAAATGTTTTCTAAGAGTGGTGCTCATTGGTGACAATCTACATCCACCTGCTCCAGCAGCAGTGCCTGAAAGAAACCAAGCACTATTATTGTGAATGCCTGATGCCATCATGGTTGTGCTAGCCTAACTGGTGGGCCACATTCAATCAGTTCTAAAGCCCTTGGCAGCCTTTCTGGTGCTATGGCCATTTTTTCTTACTTGCTCCATAGTAGCTCTAGGCCACAACTACTATCTTTAGCTTTATCTGACTGGTGAGTACACAGAGATCAACTACTTGCCAGGGGTAACTTCCTGATACTTCACAGCAGGAAGGGCAGAGTGAGGCTTTGAATACACTACTGACCAGTATACTAAGCTGTCTCTGAAGATGTAGGTCTTTGGTCAGCTCACCCACCAGCACAGACTTTATGAGAAATGAAATTCCTTGAGTCCCTTCCCAAGCATGCTGAATCAGGAACTCAGCATGCAGCCAGCCACCCTTTCTAATAAAGGCCTGGAAGTCTGTTGAGGATGGAGCTAGAAAGGTTGCTGGATGGACTTCCAGAACCTTGTCTTTAAGCTGCAGGGGGCTAGGTTCTGAGCTTGAACAGTGTCCTCTGATCATTCTTCTCAGCCCCAGCTACCTCCCTGTTCTCTGGGCTGCCTAAGAGATGAGGGCTCCCTTTCCAGATCTGCTCACCAATTAAGACAAGCCCTGTCTTAGTCAGCATTCTATTGCTTTGAAGAGATACCATGACCATGGCAGCTCTTTTTTTTCCTCTCCTTTTTCACTAGACACTCTGCACCTACATTTGAGATGTTATTCCTTTACCCCACCCGCTCCCATCCCCTCTCCCCTTCCACTTGCCCTCACAAAGGTCCACTCCCTTCTGATCCCCCTCTTCACCCCTTTGCCTTGTCATTCCCCTACATTGGGAAAATGTGTCCTCTCTGGAACAAAAGCCTCTTCTCAAATTGATCCATGGCAGCTCTTATAAAGGAAAGCATTTAACTGGGGGTAGCTTACAGTTCAGAGGTTTAGTCCATAATCATCAGAGCAGGAAGCATGGCAACATGCAGGCAGACATGGTGCAGGAGAGGTAGCTGAGAGTTCTATGTCCAGATCTGGCAGCAGGAAGAGAGCCACTGAACCTGGCTTGGGTATTCGGAGGTCACACCCAGTGACACACTTCTTACAGCAAGGCCATACCTTCGAATGCCATCCCCTAAGCACTGAAATATATGAGTCTGGGGGCCACTTTTATTCAAACCATGACATGCTCCAAGGTAAGTAAGTGGCCAGTGAGGGCTGCCAAGGACTACTTCTGTCCTGTTTCTGTAATCACCAGAGTCCAGAGAATCATTTCCTCTCCACCTAGAAAGCAGTATGGACTGGGATGCCCTTTTCCACCTGATGGCTGGTTATGACTGTCAGCCATGATGACAGAAATCACAAGCTAGAGAGAACATTTGTCACAATTTGGAGCTCTAGGTCCTGAGGGAAGTGGGAGGGAAAAAAGAGGAAGCTGATGGAATCATGAGAGACCAGCTGGGGTAATGGCTACCAGGACATTTAAAACACTCAAGCAATCTTGGGTATGAGCTCAGCTGCTAAAATTCTTGCAGTGTAAGCACAAGGACCCGAGTCTGATTCCAAGAATCACCATAGAAATACTAAGTTGACCCGTGCTTGTAATCACAACACTGGAGAATTAGAGACAGGTAGATAGATGCCTGGAGTTCATTGGCCATCAAGTCTAGCCTAAGCAGTGATCTCTAGACCAGTGAGAGATGTGATCTCAAAACTAAACCAAACAAGACAAAACAAACCAAACAGCAACAACAACAAAAACCCAAACCCCAAAAACCTAAGGTGGATGGAGCCTGAGGAATGGCAGGTGAGGTTGACCTCTGACACAGACATTCTGGCCAATGAAACTAGGTCCTGAAAGTAGCACCTGTTGGTAATTGGCTTGTTAAAGCTAGTGGTAGCCCTGGCTCAAAAGTGCTTTTTCAGCTGCAAGAACAGAAAGGGTCCTTTGGGGTCTCATGAAGGTGCAGCCTCAGGGGCCTGCATTCTGATCTAACTCACCCATCAGTTGGTCAAATGGCCCATGTGTTTCCATAATTAAATTTCGTGTTTGATTTGTTGAACATGGTAGTTAGTAGCTTATGAAAAGAAAGAAAGCCAATTACCCACATTCCACTTAAGAAGTTTAGAGTTTATGCTAATTTTGTTAAAATATTTGCATGAAATTTGCATGTGTGACATTTTATCTTCTCTGAGTTGGTTGATACTTGACAAATGAATCAGTGAGTGGCCATTTTAGAGTCTCATGGAGAATCTTGCAGACAACCCAAGGAGAGTTGTGTAGTAAGATTGCATAGCAGTTGGGTGAATCCCCAACTGTCTCAGAACCCCTCAACATTTCTAGGCTTTTTACCCTGCTTATCTTTGGAGTATCTGCTGTAACCATGATTGAAAACAGAATCTTTTTATCTAAATGCTGCACTTGATACTTGAGCATAAGAAACTTGAGTAGTTTGGTTGATATTGGCCAGGCTGACCCATGAGCCCAGGCAGATGCCATAGGGCCTGCAAAGCCAGCTCATGGAAAAGCCTGGACCTTGGCTCAAAGCCTGTCACACCCAGTTTCACCTCTGAAGAGGAATTTGGCTGACAAGACAGAGCAGGTCAGAGTGGGGATTTAGCACCTTCCTTTCCCCCACAATCCTAGCAGCTCTGACTGTCTTTCTTCGAGATTCTGTATCCTGTCTTCCTCCACAGCCAGGGGAACTATGGAGAGTAAATCATTGTAGTTGAACCAATTTAGTCTTATCCCCATTTAGCTTACAAATGAATGAGACTCAGACTATGGTTATTTTATTGGCTTTAACAATTACTGAGGGTAACCCCTAATTTACTTTTCAGACTGCTGGTCTGTCTACTTTCCCAGTTGTGTACCCCAAATACTTGCTGTTTCTCCTGGCTGTGTAGTCATAGTGTCTCTCCTCCTATGGCAGCTTCCTCCTCTCTCTCCTCTCCTCCTGCAACCTTCTCTTTTCCCTCTCTCTGCAACTCCTAACCAGGTAACTCAAAACCTGCCTATCTCTAATCCCTCCAGTAACTGGCAGTACTATTTTTATTTAACCAACAGTTTTAAATTAAGAAACAAGGCTTGCACAACAAAAGCTGGTAAATGTGAGAATTCACATGTACAGTTAGACCTCCAGGTTCAGAACTTAGTATTACAACTTAGCAACAGACATATATCATGAGGCCTCGGCTTGCTGTGCCTTTGCCTGCTGGTATCAGCAGGGGAGGAGCCTCTTGTGGTTATCAGATGATGTTGCTAGCCCATTGGCAGCTGTAAAGCAGAGATGGTAGCAGCCATTTAGCCCTTCTCTGGAGACTAAGCAGCTGTCCCATGGGTTAGCTGTACCTCTCTTGCTGGGAGGTGTAGAGGGGAGGGGAGGAGCCTGAAGGGCCTGCCCCAGTGCCTGGGTTCCTTCACAGACAGGCAAGGTCTGACTCATGCCCAGGAATCATGGGAAAAGGAATTAACTTCACAGCCTTTGCTGAGTACCTACAGGTCTTGAAACTACCTGAGACCTAAAGGGTAATACCTAACTCTGATTACCACATTAGAGGGTCTGAGACAGGACATACCTTCAGAAGGTAACATGGTCCAGCCTCTGCCTTCAAGATTTGAGTGTCACAGCTATTGTGTAGATGGGGCAGCAGGGGCTGGAGGGGTGAGTCAGAAACAGTTCTGAGCCTGGTTCTAGGACCATCAAGTATCTAGACCAGCTCTTCACAGACCCCCCCTTTTCCCCAGGCTCCTGGCAGAGAGCAAACAAGACAAGGCAGATATATCAGAGATGAAAGAAAGTTAGAATGGTAATATCTTGGGATAATGTTCTGTGAGCTCAGGGGATGGAGCAGCTTCTGGGATATGGGGCTTGTTTGGGTTACCCCAGATTCCTGAGTGTGGCAGGGGCAGGCATATTCTCAGTCATCTTGGGAAGCTTCACCTTGCTGCACTGTGTTGGCACGAGGTCTTTCAGGGCTACACTGAAACCCACCCTAGATAAGGGTACACGTCCTGTGGCCCCTGAGATCAGACAATTAGTGTGAGGAAGCTGGTCCATCTGTCCTGATCAAGGACTCAGTGTACAGGTGAGACTGGGGCAGCATCTAAGGGAAGCTCTTTGTTCCCATCCTGCAGGCTTCCTCTCCATCTCCTGGTTCCATCCATGCTATGCAGTGCACAGAGTCAGAGTTTTAGGCTCAGGAGCATCTTCTTTCACATATCCCATACAGACCCACTGAACTTTCAGTGAGGCTCAGGAGCAGGGTGCCCATTGTAACTGTCTGGGAATGGGGAAGAATGTGGACTTTCAGACGTAGCTTTCAGCCCTTGAGGAGAAAACTAAAAGGTTTGGGGTGGCTGAGGAGATGAGGCCCAGTCCACCCTGACTGTCACTCAAACAGAACATGGCATACAGAGGCAGGAAGCCATTGATCACTTCCTCTCTACCTCCCAAGTGGTGGTGATGGTGGTGGGACTATCCACATGGTGAGTTGTAAGGGCTTTGGCTGGACCTTAGAGTGTTCATTCATGTGGCAGGAGGGTTTACTTATTAAGGCTTTACAGACCCTCCAGAGATTGTAGGGTTGGTTCTGGATTTTGGAAGCACCTAGCCTTCGAGAGCCTGCAGCTCAGCCACCAGTTCTGGTGTATCTCTCACCTTCCAGTTACAAGTGGGAAGTTTCTATTTCTGAAAAGCTGGTGCTGGGAGGGAATGTGGTAGTTGGAGCAGACTATAAACAGCTAGCAATGTTTTCTCCAATATATTTGCAAAAACAATCGGCTGCAAAGCTGGCTCGTGTCTGATTCAGTGTTATTATCCCTAATTGTCACATCACTGAGGCCTCTGCTGGAACAAGTTCCTACTGCAGTGGCTGGAGCACAGTCTGGGGTGCCTCAGAGCTGGAGAAGCTTTTGTGAGATAAAATAGGATTAGGAAGGAACCTGGCACAAGTAGGTGTGGTAGGGCCCAGCTGGTCTCAGGGCAGGTACCATATCCTTTTGCTCAGTGCCAGAATGTGGGAACTGCATTATGGGACTTGAGAAGTGCTCTAAGGGGGGTTTTGAACTCAGAACACATGTATTTGGACACACACTATCAGTGGCAGTAAAGATAGAGATATAACTCCACAATGTCAGGCTTAAGGAGTTCCTTGAATATTTAGGGGCCCTGGCTCAGGTAAAATTATATCCTTGGCCACACTACATGGAAAGAATTTCGGGATGAACCAGTATGAAGTAGAAATGGAGTTATTAAAGATAGAACTTGAAAGAATGGGGCACACCCCCAGAGCATGGCCTTCTCAAAAAGGAGTCAGACTTAAGTGTGTAGTCATTGATGTAGGTAGCATTCTGGTTGCTCTCAACGTGACAAGAAACTTTTTTATCACCTTTTTTCAATAAATATGATTATAGGGAGGCTTCAAAGGCATCTGGGGAAAAACAAACAAACAAACACAGGAGCCACTAGGGTTGCAGAATAAATATATAGGGTATTTGTATTTATGGTAAAGGAGGTTCCTATTGAGATTCTTGGAAGATTACAGGGAGAAAGGCCTTTAAACAAACATTAATTATGTATGTAGACCAGACTGACTTCAAACTCATAGAGGTTGTGATGGTTTGCATATGCTTGGCCCAGGGAGAAGCACTATTAGAAGGTATGACCTTGTTGGAGAAAGGGTGTCAATATGGGGATGGGCTTAGAGACATTCCTCTAGCTGGCTGAAGATGCTCAGTCTGTTCCTGGTTTCCTTCAAATGAAGAGGTAGAACTCTCAGCTCCTCCTGCACCATGCCTGCCTATTTTTCTCAATGCTATCACCCAGTACCTGACACTACCAAGAGGCAATTTATCAAGGAGGAAGGTTTATTTATGTCCCTCTTAACTCACAGGTCTGAGGGGAAGGCATGACAGACAGTGGGAGTTCTAGCTACTTCTAGGTGTTTTTCACATTGTATTCAAAGCCAGGAAGCAAAGAACAAACAGGAGGTAGGGCCAGACTAAAACTTCTAGCCTCACCCAAATATTCCTGGTGCTCCCAGGGATAGTGTGGGAACTAGGCACAGGAAGGCTGTCACAGGGATAATGTCCCACCTAAGCTGAGATGCATGAGAAGACTTCCCATGAGAACCTGTGAAGCCTTTAGGCACTGTGTTGGTTAGTTTTTTGTCATTTTGACACACAAATTAGAGTCACCAGGGAAGATGGAAACTGGACTGAGGAATTGGCCAGTCTGTGGGACATTTTCCTGCTAATTGATATAAGAGGTACCAGCCCACTGTGGGTGGTGCAGCCCCTAGGTACGTGGACCTAGGAGCAGCTGTGAAAGGGAGCAAGCTGAGCAGGTCAGAGAAAGAAAACCAATAAGCAGTGTGGTTTCTGCTTCAGTTCTAGCTTCCCGCCTTGGGCTCCTGCTCAGTGATGAACCTGTCACCTGGAAGTATAAGATGAAGCAATTCCTTTGGTCTCCAAATTGCTTTTGGTTATATATTTGTCACAGCGATGGAGATGTGGATTACAACAAGCATCACACCTGGGCCCGTGATAGTGGGAGCAGAAAGCAGGTGAGGGTGAAAAGTCCGTGATGGGCGAACCAGGAACAAGATAGCCCCTGAACTAGCAGAGCTGAGACTGTGACTGTGAGGGGTTATGGATCTGCACTGTCTTGCTAACTACTTTTGAAACTGGAAGGAGCAGGAGTGGTGGGCTCCATAGCACTTGGGGAATGTTCCAACACTAGAGAAAGAACCAAGGGCTGGAAGTGGACTATGCTTCAACAAGTGATGTGAGTGGAAGTCCACAATGAGGCTGGGGTAGGAGTCAGAATTACCCTGCGAGATGATGTTACTTGTGTGTGTGTGTGTGTGTGTGTGTGTGTGTCAGCGCCTATGTATAGATATGAAAGTGGAGGCATGGGATCAACTTGGGAGTTGTTCCTTTCTTTGAAATTATATTACTTTATGTAAAGAGATGGGTATGGTTGAACACATGCAAACCGTAGTATGTATGTAGAAGTCAGGCAGCTGTGGGAATTGGTTCTTTCCCTTCTCTATCAGGGTCCCAGGGATGAAACTCAAGTTTTCAGGATGGACAGCAGGCATTTTTTACCACTGAGACATCTCAAATCTCCACCTTTCATAGATAGCTTCTCTGTGAAGCCTACATATTAGTTATTGTCATAATAACATGATTACCAGGGGGTCATATCTAAAACATTTTATTCTAGGTATAATCAGAAGGGGGTCTCATTAGTCTGGAGCTTACTGGTTAGGACAAACTGGATTGCCAGCCAGTGATTGGTCTAGGAATCCAGCTGTCTACACTTCCCCCAGCACTGGCATTACAGGTATACATTGCTCAGCCTTTTTTACAGGGTTTGGGTATTGATGGTTATACAGCAAATGCTTTACCCACTCACCGATCTGTTTCTCTGGCTCAGTATCTGATTTTTTCAGTAATGGGCATGCTTTTCTTAAATAATCATTAAAATACACAAATATGGGTTCTGTGGTTCTCTGCAATGTAGTTCTCTCTGTCTCTGTCTGTCTCTCTCTCTCTTAACCCAGCGCAATTTGAAGTTGTCCTTGGATGCATAGCTGGTGCCTTTTCTTTAGCTGAAGCGCTTTCTGGCTAGCTCTAGGCTGCCTGCTCCTTGTGAAGAAGATAATCCTCAAATGAACATTTCACAAATGTTGCCTCTCCCTGCCTTTCTTCTCAGCCCCATTGTACAGCCTAAGCATTAGTTATTATTATGGTAACACGATTACCAGGGGATTTCATCTAAAACATTTTCTTCCAAATATGACCAGTAGGGCTCTTCAGGAGACAAACCAGCTCATTTCATTATACCAAAGTGCTCCATTTGGTACCCAGTTTTCTGCCACCCTTAGCCTCTTCAATCCCTCTTGGGGAAGGATGGGCACAGAGGCAGGTGTACACAGGCTTGCTTATCCAGGGCTCCTTAATAGTGTCCAGGTCCGCTTCTCCATGAATCTGTGCTCTTGAGAGTGCAACTGTCATTTATTATGTGATTAGTCTCACCAGGGCTATCTAATTTGTCCTTCACAGACACTTATTCCAGCCAAACAGACTGAGGAATTGCATCTCTGTGCCGAGGTAAGACAATGTCTTCAGCGGCACCCTGAAGCACAGCAGCACATCCTGAACATGGTCACGGCCTTAATTTCCATCTGGACCAAGAAAACACGGACATTCTGAGAAACAGCAGCTCTCAGATGGCCAGTATACTGAGAGAAAAATGTCAGGCAATGAATTTGTTCCCTGTGCTCTTCTTGTGTATGGGCTTTGGTGTGGTGAATGGGATGAGCTTGTGGTTCCAAGAGCAGACCTAGAACTCTAATTCTGCCCTACATGTCCTGGAAAAATTATTTAATCTCTCTAGGACTCACTTCCTTCATCTGTAACATGGGTAATTATAAACATCCTGTGTGTTTGGTCAGCCTTGCTGTTTCTCAGAATCTCTATGATGCCCTCTCTGGAGACTGTTCCTTGGTTTCCTTTAGGGAAACCCATTTTACTGTCTATGCCCTCATAGAGGTAGAAATCCAGGCATCTTGCCTTGGTGAAGCTAGGAAGGATGTGTAGTCAACCTGGGCACTCTGAGCAATTACGGGAACACTTGCATGATGACCAAGGTTCTTTATTCCGGTGGCCACAACTGTGAGCAGATCAGAGAGATGTTACTCCCCAGATCCAGAGTTTCTCCCGGGGACTCTGCTGACCCCATTTCTTTAGCTCGCCTGTCCCTTCTCTAAGCTAACCAGTTTCCCTTGGAGAGGACCTTTTTTGCATCTGTCCTCCAGAGCTATCTCTCTTGCTTGTGACCAAAGTTTACTTACTGCAGCTCTGAGCTAGCCCACCTGTCCTCTTCCAGAGGACAGTAGAAGCTATGGGGATTTTGAATTGCATCTTTGTAAGTGGGATGAGCCACCTGAAGTCACATCTCTTTGACTAAAACCCATGAGAGTGTGGATTGCAGTGCTTGACCCTGTTATGCAGCAAATCCATATGTCAGCCAGAAACAAACATTGGTCAAGGTGCATTAAATGTATGAAGCCACTTTAGAGTCACCACCTTCTCCTTTTCAAAAACTAAACTCATTCCCAAGAAGTTAGACTTCATAGAGAACTACACAAAGGATCTGACAATCACATTGTCACCCACCTAAATTAATAGCTGTGGGTATATTGTCTATTTTTTTCTACACATTTAAAAAAATGAATTCTAGGAACGGAGATAAAGCTTTTTGACATGACAATGGCTAATTCTATTTTACTCCCTCATGCTTTTGATTTAACCTCCAGTGGTCACACGCCAGGAAGTACACTCCAGTGAAATGACAGAAATTTCCACTTATTCCCAAGAGAGCACCAAGGACAGATCAAAGTAATAATCCTACCAAAGTCCAACTTTTTTTTTTTTTTTTGAGGTTACTTACAGGAACAGGGGTGACTCATAGACAGCTCTGAATTACTGCAAAGCCCACCCCAACATGGGTGATGGTTCACAGAAGCTGCCTCTTTCCAGCTCTCTCCATTATTGCAGATAGTTTCTTATGTCTGAGAATTTGTTCTCTCAGCAATGTGCTGCTTTTATAAACTTAGAAGAGGCTTTGTGAATCTTGGAAGCTTTAGCTTTTCTTGGACTTGTAGGGCTGGTTTACTTCTTGAGTTTCATGAGACTCCCTTACCCATCCTATTGAAAATGCTTCAATTCAGAGGGAAATTTCACAATACACATTTTCCTTTTTTTTTGGATGTTAATATAAATTTTAAAACTCTTTTTCTCTTACAACTTTATTTAAAAAAACAAAGATACATATACAGATTTTTAAAGGCATTTTGGCATAAAACTATATGAATATATTTTTGTCAGTACTTGATTTTTTTTAAAAGTGTCATAGTATGCATTGAAATCTTACTAGTTACAATAAGTATAAAGTACATGTAAAACAAAACATAGCATGGATATAGTCAAAGTTTTCTTGGTGTATATAGATTAAATATAATGATTTTTAAATACCGAAAATTGCCACAAAGCTATAAAGCTATCTTCTTAGCTCTTGAATTAGTAATGATTTAAGGTCTAGGTGTACCCCACTCTGAAAGGGTGCTATACACTTACTGTTTTTTTTGTTTGTTTGTTTGTTTTTTATTTTTTATAAGAAGGGCTGAAGCTTTTTGGCCTTTCTTTTTTGACAATACACATTTTCACACACACACATCCACACTTGTGTCTGTTAACAAGACTCATATTAGTATGCTGGTCTTTTTTTTTTTTTTTTTTTTTTTTTAAGATCCTGTCTGTAACGTTTGACATCTTGCTTTTAGTTTCGTGTTTTTACTTATTTATTTTCCAAGTATGGGTGTTTTGCCTGCATGCATGTCTGTGTACCATATGTGTGCCTAGTGCCTGTGGAGATCATAAGAGGTCACCACAATTACTGAGGTTGAAGTTATAGATGGTTGTGAGCTGCCATATGGATTCTGAGCTCCGTCCTCTGGAAGAACAGTCAGTGCTCTTAATCACTGAGCTATTTCTCTATCCCAATATTGGTTTTTAATATTTATTTAGTGTGCAATTTGGTAGAGTTCTATTTATTTGGTGTGTGTTGTAGTCTGTGTCATGGCACATGTACAGAGATCAAAGGACAACTTGTGGAGGTTGGTTTTCTCTTTCTACCATGAGGGTCCCAGGAATTAAATCCAGATCATTAGGTTTGGTGGCAAGTATCCTTCCTTACAGTGAGCCATTTCATTAGTTCCAGAACATTTAAAAATACGTATGTATGTATGTATGTATGTATGTATGTATGTATGTATATATGTATGTATGTATGTATGTATGTGGGCCTGTTTGACCTTATGTGTATCATGTGCATTTAGATACCCCTAAGAGGCCAGAAGATGTTGGAGCCCCTGGAACTGAAGTTGCAGGCAGTTGTGAGCTACTGGATGTGGGTGCTGGGAACTGAACCTGGGTCCTCTGCAGCAACAGAAGAGTTAGTGTTAGGATTAGGGTAACTGCTGAACTATCTCTCCCACTCCAACACTGTTTTTAAAGTCTCTGTTGATATATATGATCTCATATACATGCAAATGGAGAATATGTAGAATGTATATTTTAACTACTCAACTCTCAAAGGCTTTAAGTGCTCACAAGACCTTGCCTTATTAAGTGAAAAATTTCATATCTGACTTCTTGTGGTAGGCTTCTATCAAAATGTAGGTACATAATATACAGTTTACTCAGCATTCCCAAGGGGAAAAAGTCCTCCCAGGACCTTCAACTGCAATAAACAAAGTTTGTTTCATGTACAAACAATTATATAAACTTACTTTTGGTGTATGTGCATAGGTATATATGAAATGCACTTATTTTGTATTTGGGCTTTGATGTTTTGCCAACCTGTGTTATTCCTCTGTCACCATGACAACCAATTACTCAACATAGAAGTTAAAAGGAGAAAAGGCTTACTTTGCCCAGTGATTTCAGAGGTTTCAGTCCATGATTGGTTGTTTCTGGGTCTGTGGTCAGACAAAAAAACAAAAAACAAATCCATCACAATGGAAAGTATTACCTGCCTCAAAGTGGATTAGAGGACCAGAGAGTGAGAGTGGGGCAGAGAGGAAGGAGAAAAGAGGCCAGGGAAAAGTCTCCCAATATATTCCTCCCATGACATGCTTCCTCAAATGTGGCTCTACATCTGTAGATGTTGTCAACATACTGGACCATCAACATATCAACAATTGAGACATCAGAGTCTTTATGATATGGTCATCTCCACAAAGCCCTGCATCTGAGCATTCAGGGCTGAGGACCAAATCTTCAACACAGGCGTTTGGGAGAGTGATTCCGATGTAACAGTGCCAAGTTATCTCATTGTAAATATGAAAATATTCTGACATATGAAAATTAATCTTCCAGTCTCACATGTTTTAGGTAAGGGATAGTAAGCTGCATATTCAACTGCTGTGATGGCATTAGCCTGTGATAACTCCTGTTGGACATCCAGGCAGACATTTTTTCTCCATTCCGTGTAACTGTGCTTGTGTTTGTACTTTGAGAACATGTACAAGTGTCTATTGGGAGGGACTGGACAGGTACTGACTGCTTTGCAGAAGCAATTTAAAGAAGAATGTTTCTGTTGGCTCATGGTTTTAGAAGTCTTCACCCATAGTCTCTTGTCTCTGTGGTTTGGGACTATGGTAAAGTAGAGAGCATCATGGTGGGAACATACAGAGAAGGAAGCAACTCTCTTTGTGGTGGCTAAGAAGGAAGGAGAAAGAAAGGAAACAGCCAGGGTCCCAATATCTCTGTCAAGGGCATACCTTCAGTGATCTAATTTCCTTCTACTTAGCCCCAGCTTTAAAGCTTCCTCCACCTTCAAACATGCATGGACCTTGGGGGATCATCTAAGATCCAAACTCCAAAATGGATCTTGCCAAACATTGGTCACTACGTCACCCCTCTATTCTGATTCTCTCTTGCTGCCCTTCTGGCCTTACAGGGGGAACCTCTTCTATCCTATTGTTGACCAGCTTAGGATTTTCTGAAGATGGGTTACACTTCCACCTCACTGGTTTTCCTCCATGTATACTCTAAAGTTCCTACTTCCTTTCCCAGTTTCTCTTCTTCCCTATTTACCCAAGGCTCTGCTCGGGCCTCTTCAGTCCCGGGTTACATTAGGAGCCAGCATGATATTCCTGAGACATTTTAAACCCACATTTCCTTCTCACTAGGCACCTAGCAGAGATCACTGGCTAGTACGCTAAGCATCCACTCCAGCTTTTTCCTAGGCTAAATTTCTCTCTTGTAGTACAAAGTTGAGCACTGTATGTTCTCTACTCTCTGCAGGTGTAGCTCTGAATGGGGTTCAGATCACTGGTCAGATAGACTTATTTGGGACTTGAATTCAAAGCAGAGTCTTTGTGCCTCTTCCTGCCCCACCTCCTAGTGGTGTGGACCCATGAGTCTTAATTACTGCCTCCGCCTTCTGCTTCCTGATCTGAAAAGGTGAGTCCTTCTCTCAGTGGCCCAGCTCTGCAGGTGTCTTTAGGTATGGTCACTTAGCTTAGAGATTATTCATTCTTTGTAATCACATGGCTCTCTAAAACGTTCATTTTGGCACACATAGCTAGTGTGGTTCTGTTGTTTGTTATGGGAATTTGACCAAGAGAGTATGTTAAAAAAAATAGGAGTGTTTAACACCTAGTATATGCCCTCTTCTGTTTTCCTTTGAGAACACATTTTGACAGCAAGGCCTTAAAATTATTCAACAAATCATCTAAAACTATATACTGAACATTTTAGTAGGTTCTACCCTTGTGCTGAACGTTTGTAAAATGAGATGCTCTGTAGTCATTCTTGGGAACACTGCTCTTTCCATCTTCCAACTTAAAACCTACAGGGGTGCAGTAATGGTTAATCTTGACTGTCAGCTTTATAGGATTTAGAATCACCATGGAAACATACCCGTGAGTGTATCTAGGAGGGTGTTTCCAGAAATAGTTACTTGAAGAAGGAAGAGCCATCTTGAAAGTAGGCCGTGTAAACCGTGGGCTTGGGGTCCCAGACTGAAGAAAAAGAAGAAAGGACATTTGAAGAATGCCCACCGTCCATCTCATCTCTCTCTGCTTTCTGGCTGTGGGTGTGACATGACTAGTCACCCCAGTCTCCTTTCACCATGACGTTTCTGCTATGAGGTACTACATCCTTCAGTTTAAGCCTAAATAGACCTCCAAGTTGCTTCTTGTCAGGTATTTAGTCACAGCAACAAGGAAAATAACTAACAGAGGTGCCTTAGACCTTTTAGCCTATTCTGTGAATTCAAGCATCAGACTGGGTCTTGATATACTTGATTTACTTGATTATTTGACTCTACAGGCTCAAGAACCTCAGGACCCAATTTAATCTCTGTGCAGAGAATATGATGGACAAGCTGGAGGAAGGAGTGTGTTACCAAGAAGGTCATCGTGTTTTTGAGGTTTACAAAAAAATACCATTAGCACCTGCCTCATCAATGTGATACATTCAGGAGCAGCCATGGCAGGTTCTGAGATCTGATAAACTGTCAGTTCTCCTGGGCAGCTCAGCAGAAGCATCTGCTTCTCTGGCAGGCAAACTGGAATCACATCTGGGAGGATCTGTTCTGTCAGAGGGCTGGCCTTTGCATTACTGTTGTTTTAAACCTTGAGATCTGTCATACCATGAGAGGGAATGAAAACACAGATACCTTTGAGTATAAATGAGTCAGGCAGCTTCAGGGACAAACATGCCTTTTCTTTTCTTTCCTTTACCATTTTTTTCTTTTAGAGCCATAAAGAAGCTTATGAATTATTTAACCCAAACTTCAAAATAAAGAACACTGCTGGAGATGAAGAGGGACCTTTTATAATGGGGGAAACAAAGAAAAGTCTGCGTGTGATCCATCGGAAGCTGTGACATTTGTAAATATGCGTACATTTCATAACAGAGCTTCAAAATGCAGGAAGCAAAAAATAACAGCATAAAAGAAGAAGCAGAGAAACCAATGGGCATCACAGGAGCATTCATGTTCTGCTCTTGGTTGCTTACAGAACAGAGAGCTTGGAAGATTATGGCAGCACTATCAACCATCTTGACCTAGATGACATTTATAGAACTCTCAGCCGAGAACAAGCAGTCTTTTCCCCATATAAATGGAACACTCACCAGGATAGATTTTTTTGTGCTGGCCCATAAAACAAAATTTCAATGAATTTCAAAAGGTTGTGAATCCTGTTAAGCACATTTTCCTATAAAGCACATTATACTCACAATAGATAGTTTATGTGAACCATGTACATACAAGCACCCTCAGAGGCCAGAGGGCATAAGATTCTCTAGAACTTACAGTTAAGTCTAAAGGAGTTACAGGGAGTCCTGAGTTACAAGAGCTTCCTTATGTATTAGTTACTGGGTCCTCTGCAAAAGCAGTAGGCATTTTAAATAACTGAGCCATCTCTCCAACCCCCTGTACCCAATTACACAGTTCTAAATAGTCTATTGGTCACAGGAAAAAACCAAAAAACCTCACAAGGATTGGTAGTTTCTGTATTTAAAGCATGGTGGTTTTCTTCTCTCTTAGAAGTGGCATGTTCGACTCCCCTGTCTGCCTAAGTCTATGCCAGTTTTGTCCCACAAAGTCCTAAGAAAGCTCTGAGTTGTGGGTAAACAGATGATGTCATTATGCAGCAAGGCAGGTCCAGCCTATCACTGGATGAGAAGGAAAGGTAAGTAGGGGGTGGGGGTGGGGGGGAAGCCTAGGAGGGAAGAGGAGTAGGAGGAGAAAAGAGAATCAAGATGGAGCAGGAGAAGGAGGATCTAGACCCAGGTGGTCTTAATTGGAGATAGGTAGATATAAATATTTTCAAGGGTTTCTATAAGTCAATTTGTCTTATCTGTGTGGTCAGTTTATATCTTTGTCAACTGGTTTTATGCTTATTGTGTAGATGGATTGTAGATTGAGAATTTAACATATAAATTTGATTCATAAATTATTGATTATTGAGTCATGATTGTACCAGGCTGTGCAAGCAGTTCCTGGCTGGGAGAGTCTGGAGAGGGCTGCTAGTGGACCACACAGCACTGCAAGAAGTGAGAAGCATGTGGAAACCAGCAACTGCTGATAATTTTTATTTCTACCACAACAGATAATCATCTAGTAAGGTGCTTAATCTGGCTCACAGGGTCATTTTGGGTTGTGAGCCAGACTGAAAGCACCAATCTTTGTTCATTCATGATGGTTGTGCAAGTAAAAGAGCCCAGAGAGAAGGTATCTGGTTTCCCTCAGATGGACGTTGGTGGCATCTGCTCAGGTACTCCCAGCAAAAGCATCCTGCCTTTGTGGGCCAAGGGGCTAGGGGAAGAGCTAGGGGAGGAGCTAGGGGAGAGGCTAGGAATGGAAAATTACTGAACTAGAGTAGTCAACTGCTTGGCCAAACTCAGTCTGAACATCATGGGGATGAGCCTGACATGCTGGTTAATGTTAAAATGTTAGTTGTTAGTGCCAAACTCCTTGGGTTTGAGATTCTGAGCTTCATTTTATTTTTAGTGCATATATATATATATATATATATATGGTGTTCCCAGTGCAGGCTCTCTCCTGCTGTGAAGGACAGTCACTGTTAAGCACCTCAGTGTTGACATCCCAGAGGGCCCTGAGAAGAATTCACCTTCTCACAAGGAAAGCTGCCTTCTACAAGGGACAACACTGCACTCAAAAAAAAAAAAAAAAAAAAAAAAAAAAAAAAATCCACAGTGACAAATGGCAGGGGCTTTGCATGTAGAACACAGAACAAAGAAGCCTGCCAGAGCCCTCTTCTCTGCAGAGGGGAAAGATGCTTCTGAGCAGAACAATGGGGCTTGAGAGCTTTGCACATTAAAAGAGGCTTGGGTTGGTTATACAGCATAATATGGAAAATTACATTAGTAGGAATATCATTATGTAATTGCTATCGGGTTTTAGGGCAGAGTAATATGAAGTAGAAATACAACAAAACAGGTGAGAGGAATAAGCCCATCTGCCTCTTTGGTCGACACACATAAAGCACCATATGCCCTGACCATACCCAGAATGAGCTAGACAGAATGACTTAGCAATAGCCTGCATTTTTGGTGGCCCAGGACAGGATGGGAAACTAGGTCAATATAGAACTAGTGGGCCTGGACAAAGCCACTCTCCAGTGTTCTGGCAGCAAGCTCCATTTTCCCATGCTGGTCTAACATGGGGGGTAAAACAAGGTCACAGAAAAAAATTGTAATTAGAACTTGGTCACCATAGGACCTCACATTTGTAGGAAACATTTTCACACAGGAGTCTGGGATATCCTGTGCCATAGACCAAAAAAAGTTTCTTGACAGAGATTCTTAGACTAGAACCCCCACATCCAGAGAAGAGTCAGCTTTTCTATGAGGCAATGGCTTGGCTCTCTGCTGGCTCTGACAGTGGTCTGGGAACACGTGCAGGATTCTGGCACCCTAGTAACCACATGGGCACTTAACGCTACAGGAACCTTGGCTGGGCAGAGAAGGACATGTGCGTTTCAGGAGCTTCAGGTGGAATTATCCAGAAGGCTCTGATTTCTCTCCCTTTTGATCACATCTCCATCTGGGGAAGTTTGGGTCATGCAGAGGTGGGAAATCCTGGTGGGTGGTTTTGGAAGTTCACAGTGATACTCTTATTTACTTCTCTGTTTAGGCCTCCTTGTTGCATGTAGTCCCTGCAGCAGGCTCCTTACTGGTACCTCAGCGCCTTTCTTTACACACTTCAGCCATCCTCAAACTCTCTATCTGATTGTGGGGTTTTTCCAGATCCAGCTCTGGCTCCCCAACAACTGGCGATACATACATGACTCTGCCTCTGCCCAGCCTCCTGCAGTGCTGCACCCTGATCTAAGCAGCCACCTCACAGGCATTTGCCTTTTATGCATGTCACCCTGACTCATTTTCCAAGGCTTGCTCCAAACATGGCCTGACTAATTTCCTCAGGCCACAGATAGACACTTCCTCCTTTGGGTAGATTGGGGGGCAGCAGGGCTTCAGGAAGAGCAATGTTCAGGTGCTTGGACAGTGTCTAGCCTCCCCTTTAATCTGAGAATCAGCATGTAGTACTTTTCGTCACTGGATAGCAGGTAAGACTGCTCATTGCCCACAGCTCCATCTTTCTTCTAAAGTTTATACTCAAAAAAGGATCACACTCCCTCCCAGTTTCAACTACAAGAGTGTTCGGTGAGAACTCTAGCCTTGTTTTGGTTCACTGACTGCCTACAACTCACCAGCCATGGTTAAGGTCAAAGTCATTGTTGATACAGCCATAATGTGAATTATAGTTTTCTTATTAGCTAATTGTCACAGCAGGTTCACACTGGTCTGGTGGCCATCTAAAATCTCACACCTTCCTACCTTTTCCATATAACTCAATACATAGAGAACTGGATTTGCC
The DNA here is from genome assembly GCF_963924665.1 of Micromys minutus. Classification (NCBI taxonomy): domain Eukaryota; kingdom Metazoa; phylum Chordata; class Mammalia; order Rodentia; family Muridae; genus Micromys; species Micromys minutus. Next base: position 673,406 of record NC_137971.1, read on the forward strand.
AGATTTTTAGTCGTTAACTATGTTTTCTACAAAACCTAAATAATACAAAATGAAATACTTTATTCACCTCCCTGAGACAGGGCCTCACTGTGTAACTGTAGCTGTCCTGAAACTCACTGTGCAGACCGAGGTGGTCACGGACCCACAGAGATCCAATTGCCTCTGCCTCCCATGTGCTGAGATTAAAGGCATGTACCACTAAACCTGGCACAATGGGGTACTTTTGTGTGCTGAGTTTCCCTTTGTCTTAGTAGAATTAGCTTCACGGCTGTTCAATTCATCTTTGTCCAGTGCCTTCTTACCAAAGCGAGCAGCTCAACAGTGGAGAACAGGGAGGCTGAGAGAACATGCCCTAGGGGAGAGAAATGGAGTAGGAATTATACACAAATTCAAAGGAACACTCCTGTGGGACTGCAGCCTTCAGATGATAGATTCATTAGATATAATTAATTCATTCAAACCACATTCCAGAAAATATATCCATATAATTGCATTTTATATAATATATTCATAAAGACTGTGCCTGGGTACAAGCAATTCTTTGGGCTAGATTTGCCTTATGAATAATATGTTAATAAAGAATATATTTGAGGGAATCTTCATATTCAAGATAATCGTATTAATGTTTCCCTGGGTCACTGAGTTCTTCCTTACTCTGCCGCAAGTCTTACTGAGAACCTATTGTTTCTTCATTCCCAGCAGCCTAAGTGCCTTTAGTATGTGGTTTCTAGATTTTTCATCAATTTGCATATTCTTGTCATTTACAGCTAAGCTGTAAGAAAGATATGACTGATCATATCTTTCAAGTTGAGTCCAGGTCAGGCTGGGCCTTATGTATGTATGTATGTATGCACAGATGCATGCATGTATGTATGATGCATGCATGCATGTGTGTATACATGTATGTATGTGTATACATGTATATTTGCACAAATGCATGATGTGTGCATGTATGTATGTGTGCATGCCTGTATTTATGTATACATGTGCATGCATGTACTTATTATGTAAATAAGTGAGGAGAATGAGACAGTTGCTTTAAATTCAAACTTTGCCCTACTATATGGTCATACTCAGCACACAAAAGTACCCCATTTTGCCAGGCATAGTGGTACATGCATTTAATCTCAGCACATGGGAGGCAGAGGCAATTGGATCTCTGTAAATTCATAACTACCTTGGTCTGCATAGTGAGTTTCAGGAAAGCTAGAGTTACATAATGTTCTCTAAGCATATGTCATTTTCTTGACTATGCCTTTTAATGACTGTACACTGGGCTTTCACCAAGATAAAACTCTCACACCTTCTTGACATAATGTTGCACTAGCCTGGAGAGAAGATTTTCTACCTAGGATCTGGGACCCTTGAGAAGAAAAAACAAGGTTCCTTTCTAGTATTCTGAGTCTTTGTCTTTGACTGGGAAGTGTGTTGTCTGTTTTCTATTTCCATAATAAAATGCTCAAGGCTGGATAATTTTTAAAGAAAACTGGCTTATTTGGCTCAGGTTCTGGAGGCTGGAAGTCTAAACAGATGACACTGGCCCTGGCAAGGGTCTTTGTGGCAGATGTCACTGTGGTGGGGTCAAAGGGAGCCGAGGATATCATGTGGTGAGATGGAAGGCAGAGAGGGGGAAGGGCAAGTGAGTATTCCCTCTCCTAGGAACTAGCTGGGCTCCCAATGATCTATCCACCAGCTTCTAAGCTATGCCTCTTGAAATCACCATCCTGCCTCCTAACATTACCACACTGATTTCCAAATGTACCTTTGAACTGGCTTAGGTAGTACATACCATATTCCCCAAATTTGAGAGGCAGAAAAACATGAAGATCAGGAGGTCAGTCTGAGATACATAGAGAGTTTGAGCCTAGCTGGGCTGTAGGAAACTTGTAGGAGACCTTATCTCAAAACCTACCTACCTACCCATGTACATATGTATGCACAAACACCCTGTCCCACCACACACATACACACATACACATGCACACACACACACAAACACATACACATACACATACATGCATATACTATAGCTTAGAGGAACTCACACTCAAGCAGGGTCTTGTGATGCTGTACTTTGGCAATATTTTAATATCCGTAGCATGTGACTGATACTAGGTTTACATAAATCCCAGTGTTAACCCCTCTCAGCCTCCATCCTGACAGCTTGAGTCTGCATGTGATAACTACACTCATTTGAGACCCTGGTTTGTTAATCATGTCATGGCTTCAACAGAGTTCTCTGTGGCTTAATTAGATTTTTATTTTGCCACAGCAGGGGAAAGCATATGACATTTCCAGCCGGTGTCTCACTTGAACTCAAAGTAAGCATCCTTACTGAATCGAAGAGATGGAACAGTCATTCACCAATTTCTCAACCAGTTGGGCATATCTGACTTCTGTTGCTCAAGGCATCTGCCAGAATCAGCTTTTAATGCTGATTTAATCTCTGAACTCATGACCCAGCTTTTTACCTTTGGAGACTTTTAATTCTTGATTGTATGCTAAAAGGTGACAAAGCTTCAGGAAATTAAAAAAAAAGAGTCACCTATTTTATATTTTTAAAAAGAAGTCCCTTGGTGAAGAAGAGACTGCATGAGCTGGATTAGATTGTGGCAGATGTAGTAGGCAGCATCTGCTGGAGACCCAGGAGATTCGAGAGCCTTCAGTGTCCCCAGGACTTAAGCACAAGGCTGAGAGGATAGGCAGGATGCTATCCGCCTTCCAGCCTCTTTTTCCTTTGACTTCTGTCATTAAAACATGGGTAACAACTTCATATTTACTGGGATGCCTACTCAGCTCCAACTGCTATTCTAAACCCTTTGACTATTCAGTCTTATCAGGGAAGTATAAAAATTACTATTGAGATAGGGAAATTGTCCTAGTTACTGTTCTATTGCTGGGAAGAGACATCATAACCAAGACAACTCATAAAAGAAAGCATTTAATTGGGGCTGGCTTACAGTTGCAGAGGCTTAGTCCATTGTCATCATATGGGAGCATGGCAGTGTACGTGGCCCTGGAGCAGTAGCTAAGTGCTACATTCTAATCCTCAGGCTGAGAAAGAGGGCATATGGGGGGGGGGAGGGAGAGAGACAGACAGACACAGAGAGAGAGACAGACAGATAGATAGACACACACACACACACACACACACACACACACACAGAGAGAGAGAGAGAGAGAGAGAGAGAGAGAGAGAGAGAGAGAGAGAGACTGGTCCTAGCATAGGAGTTTAAAACTCCCAAGTTCACCCTCCCTCCAGTGACATACTTCCTACAAAAGGCCACACCACCTTTTAAATTTATGAACATACGGGGACCACTTTATTCAAACCACCACAGAAATGGAGGCTGGCCAGAGGTTAAGGGATAGTATCAGTGGAGGAGTATGTATCAGAACCCAGCACTCACTGTATCACACCCATGCTTAAACCCCAACCATTAAACACGAAGATAGCACACCCAGTCACGAGTGACTATTTATGTAGCTATGCTGGTGCAGAAATTCAATGCTGATGTCCTAGATGCCTGTAGCTTTATTGCCAGGCTGAGACATAGCTTGTAAACTCCATAGTATTATCCAGAGAGCAACCTCTTGGTCCATTTGTTGAAAGGACTTGACAATCTCACATTGTCTGGATAGCCACAGGTAGGGAACAAGGCAGTAATTACAAGATAAAGACTAAGAGATTAGGATGGATGCCAATATTTACTGTGTACCATCTCCCTTTAGGACTTGGGCCACACAGAGCCCCCTTCACCTTGTATTTTCCTTAAGTTCATCAGAGTGTTAGGAAAACAGTGAGTCTTGCTAGGAAGTTTGTGTCATAAATGGAGGAGCAAGATCATAATGGTCTCCAGCATCACACAGTCAGAGAGAGCAGAGTGTCTGTCCCGGGTGTTCAGGCCCTGGCATGGTGCTTCCAGCAGATATCCACACAAAGTGGATTTGTAGTACCTCTGCTGCTGTGGGCATGAAGGCTTCTCATCTGCCACCTCCAGGGTACCCCTTTTCCTGAGAACATGTTCACACCTATCTTTTCACAACTGTCAGCTTGTTCTTGACCTTGTGCTCTCTCAGTCTTCCTTCTCTGGCCCACCCAATATGTTTTGTTTGGGGTCCCCAACCTGTGGCTCATCAGCAACATGTACTCCATGGTCCCTAATGATGTGGCTCAACACAAAATTGTAAGCCTACTTCCAATGTTGAGATTTTTAAAGCAGTTTTGGGAGTAACTTGATTGTGTGCTACTTTTTAACATTTTTAATTTAAAAGCTTTACTGGGGGGGGGGTTCACAAAGCACAGGTGGAGGTCAGCTTTGTGGAGTCCTTCCTCTCATTTTTATGGGGGCCCTGGAGCTTGAACTCAGGTTGCCAGGCTTGTGCAACAAACACTTTCAACCTGATGAGCCATCTGTTGGGCTGAGCTGTGAAATTCTTAAGTGTGAACGTTGTGGATAGCATCCTGTGACAACATCTGAAGACTTTCTCGGTTGCTTGAGAATAAAATGACCATGAAGACTTTTCCCAACCATTTCTTATTCCAGTTCGTGCTCTGAATTTTTTGTTTTTCCTAAATACTTTTTAAAAAAAGAAGTGTGTGTGTGTATACGTACATTAGCGGGTATGTGTGTGTACTTGCACCTTTTTATATATATGTGCACACTGTATGCAGGAATCCATAGAGGCCAAAAGTGTCTTATCCCCTGAAACAATAAGTGTTTGTGAGCTACCATGAGGATGTTTGGATTCTAACTCAGCCTTGTGGGTGCTGGGAACCAAGGTTCTTGGCAAGAACAGTTAAATGTTCTCAACCACTCAGCCATTTCTTCTGCCTGTTCCTTTAGCTGTGATTTTGGAGTGCTGTATAGGATTGGGTGTTTGGGACCTGTGGTACTTGGAATGAAGCAAATGTTGCTAGTCACATGACCATGACTGACCTTGGTACAGAGAGTCATTAACCAGAGCAGGCCAGAGGATTGCACAACAGGAGATACAGTTACACTGATGGAATCCTTCAGAGCTTCTGATGCGTTAATGCTGCTAGAAAATTCTGGAGAGTCTCCTGATAAGGTAGGCAGTAACACTGAGCACAGGAGACTAGAAAGTCCACCAGAGGCAGGCACAGTTCCTGTCTCAGTACATATCAGGTGGACCAACACTTGAGTCAGATCCTTCCACAATTAGTGCTCACTGCTTCTGCTAGAAGTTCATCCTGCGTAGAAAAGGAAGAACAGATAGTGTGAAAGTCAATCCTTTCCCTTATAAATCTGATGCTCTGCCTTCAAGGAATCAAAGCAGGGAGCAAAAGTGGGATTTCTGCTGCAGAAGGATACTGTTACCATCCTCCTGCTCGGAAATTTCTTTTTGATGGCATTATGCTAAGAGGAAAGAAACCTATGTCCTGTGGGGATGCTGCTGCTCACAGCTGGAACTCCTTCTGGAAACTGACAAGACTCCTTTCTCTTGATGTGCTTTAACTGGCATTTACAGAATACTATGGGGGAATGGGTGGGTAAATTACCAGCTTTCTGCTGGTCGCTTGGGGGCAATTAAAGCCAGACAGTTAAAACCCAAGAGAGGTGAGACTCAATGCAGATTGAAGTTGGGGCATAGGACAAGAGAGGCTGTAGACTTGGGAATTCTGGGAAACAATGAAGCCCTTGTGAATTTGAACTGAAAAGAATTCTCCATATTTTTCTTGGTTCTAAAATGAATAGCAATTTAAAAATTTGAAACTATTTCTTTTCAGAATTTTATACTTGAGTACTACATCCTTCCAACCCTTCCTCTCTCCCTCTCACTCCTCCCATGATCCCCAACTCCCTCTCGAACCCATGACTTCATGTTTAACTATTTTTGACGTATACACATACACACCATAAAACAAAACAAAGCACAAAATCCAACTGAGTCCACTTAGTGCTTCTCACATTTAGATAGATGAGGGATGCCCACTTGTGATTGGATAACCTATCAGGTAGCTGTCCCTGAAGAAAACCAATTCTTCCTTCCTCAGCAGCCATGATTGCCTGTACTTCTTCATCTAGAGGTGAGACCTTGGGAAAAGGTGAAAATGATTGAGGCTGTCTTCTGCTCACTGGGGTGAGCATGGCTGAGACATGAGTACTGAGTTGGGACCTGTAGTTCTTCCCTTCCATTGTTGTTGGAATGGACAGAAGAGACAAGTCATCAACTCTGTAAAGCTTATCCTATTTCCTAGGTGGTCATTCATATCCCAAGAGCGCCCTTCACACCCGTGGAAGGTCCCAGAGTGTTTCTCTTTGCTATTGAATAGCTGAGTAAATTTGGCTGTCATTTAGTTTGTCCTCAGTTGTCATCTATAAAGAGAAATATTTAATCTCTAATATCCATGGTTGTCGCTCTCCACGGGCTCCTGGGAAACACCTGAGAGTTGTGCATGGGCTTCACTGTGGCCAGTGCACCAGACATCTGGGCTGGGCACACGGAGGCTGTGTTCTGGAGGTACTAACATGAATAAGTTCTTCCTTCCTTCCTTTTCTCTTTTCTCCTTTTTCTGGTTTATTGAGACAAAGTTTCACTGTGTACCTCAGTGCTGGGGTTACAGGAGAAAACTGCCACACCTAATTCTTCTGTTTTTTTTTTTTCCCCCCCATGAAAAGAGTAATGTATTTTTGTGGTCTTCCAGGTCTTTCCTTATGTGTGCATCTGTGTATGTGTGTGTTGGGGGAGAGGTGGGTAGAGTAGATAGGAACAGTGTTGAGAACTAGATGGAAACTTTAGGCCCTTGATGGCAGAGCTGTGCCAGCTCAGGACACAAACCTGTGGCTGTTTCAGGGAGGAAAACAAATCCTATTGTCACTGTGTAGTGGGGCTTGCAGCCACCCTTGCACTGAGAGAGTTCATCCAGTGCATTCTCTCCACGCTTACCCAAGCCTCACCTTTGTCACAAGCTATCAAATCTTCACTGGAACAACACACATGTGTCAGAAGCAATGCATTCCAAATGCATTTTTGCATAATGAAAGGGCCTTAAAATTAGTGTTGGGTGAAAACATAATTACTTGGGATAGGATTTCTACTACAGTCACATTTGTGTAAATGTTAAGCCTTTCTTTAATCCTACATTGTCCTTCAAGGATATACACATATACATGTGCATATGCTGTTCAAGGGCCTACATAAAATTATCAGAGTAGGTGTCTGAGAAAGGGAATCAAAAAGAGAAAAAAAATAGACATTTACAAAACAGGGGTCCCTTTCAGACACATGATGACACTGTGGCTTGAGAAGGGCCCTAAAGACTTTCCCCAAAGAGCAATGTTGATAGCATACAGATTCCAGGATATTTAGCCCAAGGTCCTTTGCCTCCTCCTCCTCCTCCTCTTTCTTTTTCTCCTCCTTATTTTTCTTTGTCTTTTTGCTTTGTGAACCAATAAGTTTCTTGGAGTTATTTACTGTGGTATAGGTGAGAGGTTACTTGTAGGAGTCTGAATAACTCAAAAGGAGTTATATCCTACCAAAGCTCATCCTACCCTTGTGACCACTCATAGAAGCTGCATGCCTAGAGTGTTCTTCACAAAACATAGGCAGGTCAGATTGTCTATGGTCACCATTTCTTATATAATATATGATATCGAATATATGATACTGAATCAGCTAAGGAGAAATTCAGATTTTAACCCAGGTCATCATAAACTATCTGAAGTGAACACATACATACATACATACACACACATACACTCACACATAATATATGCTCACATATACTGCACACACATATACACATGCATACACACATACACACAATGCACACACACACACTGCATACATATATACACTTATACTTTACACATACACATCCTTTATTCTCTATCTCTGTCTGTCTGTCTTTGCCTTAGTCAGAGTTTCCTAGAGGAAAAGAACCAAGAGGATAAATATACAGTGTAAGGGTATTTATTAGAGTGGCTCACAGGTGCCTCCATAGTCTCAACCTGGTGCTGAAGGTGTGGGGTTTCCTGGGTAGCCACTGGTCTTCAGTCCACATTGGGAGCTTCTGATGTCAGGGAATGAATGCAGCAGCGGCAGCAGACTAGGTGAACTCATCAGCATGGTGGTAAGGCAACACAAAGACAAGCGGGCCATAAAGCAATACTTTCCCTTCAGACCACCTTTTAAGTGACTGCCACCGAAGGTGCTAGCACACCTTTAAAATCTTCCCACTTTAAATAGTTTGACCAAAAACATCCTTCATAAGTATGTCCAGTGGCTTGTCTCTTAGCTGATTCCAGATCCAGCCGAGTTGATAAGCAGAGTTAATCCCCACACTCATGGATAGTAGGAACGGGGAGAGACGTGGTGACTTACTGTGATCTGTGACGGAGCTGGGATATGATGAAACTCTACACAGTCAGAACTTTTCACGGATTAGTCGAAGCTTTGTTGGGGGATTTTCTTTCCTCTTTTCTTTTGTTATTTCATTTCTTAGCTGTAACCTGAGCTCTGCAACCCAGCTATATTTTGAGCAGGGAAAAGGACAACATGAACAGGAATTGCAATAAGAGCACACAGATTCTAGGAAGTTGTGAGCAGAGGGAGAGGATGGGCCAATTCTGAGGTACAGGAAGGCTAGTCTGATGGTTTGGTTGTAACTAGTTCGGTCTGTCAGATGTCCACTGCGGGCAGTGATGGACTTCTTGCCAGTCTTTCTACTCATGGTTCCACATGAGTCATAGGTTCTACATCTCATAGTGTTCAAGTCTGTCACTTTCCCAAAAGCCACAGGTCTGCCATCTAGAGCGGCTCAGCTTGGTAGAGAACTATTTGCTTTTGGCACATTTGCTATGGATGAGATGCCAGAGTCTGGATGCTTCAGGATAAATTTCTCATAACCAAAATTTTCCCATCTGAGGAAACAAATACCATTATGAAGGGTGAAGTCATCACTCGATTAATTTAGAATAATCCTGTGACTTCAGGAACCCTTAGAACCAGATCTCTTCTTCCTGGTGCTCAGTATGAAAGTGCTCTGCTGTTTCTGGAACTCTGTCTGCAAACAGCCCAAAGAGACATTCCTGTGACTCACCATGGAAGCTAACATGGGATGGTGGTATGTGTCTCTGGGTGACAGCTGCATATGCAAACTCATGGTGGGAAGGTGTTGCTTAAGGGATACTGGTGCATTTTCTCTGAAATGGGATGAGGGATACAATTCTGAGCATCCAGCTGAAAACAAGTAAAGTCTCTAGCATAGATTGTCTTCAACGGGAATGGGGCAGACAGTTTTTTTGCTGTCCTGTTGGACTGCAGAATTCAGGTAGCCTAAAGTGACTGGGATTTGAACACTTTTTCTAGTCTTCTTTCTGTTAGCTCCAGGGTACTTCTGCTGCTGTGTCATGGACCATCCTTTGAGAAAGGAGTCCCTGAAACATAAAAGGCCATTTTCAGTAGGCAAATTAATGGTGAGGGCTGCAGAGAGGTAGATCAGGGGATAAGAACCCTTGTTGCCAAGCCAGGTGACAATCTGAGTTTGATCATTGGAACCACATGGTAGGAAAAAAGAAACAAAAAACAAAACATTGACTTCTCCAAGTTGCCCCCCAAACTTCTACATGTGCTCTATGTGTCAAATATGCATGCATGTGCTTGTGTGCACAATACATAACTGTAAAAACAAATAAATAAACAAATAAATAAGGGCCGAGAATGTCCTGTGTTTGATCTTCAGTACAACGTGTACTGCTGGTGTATACCTTTGGTTCTAGCACTTTGGAGATAGAGGCAGGAGGATGAAACGTTCAAGGCCATCCTCAATACATATTGTGCTTGAGGCTGACCTAGGCTACTTGAGACTGTTTCAAAAAAAAAAAAAAAAAAAAAAAAAAAAAAAAAAAAAGCTGAACAAATAAAGAATGAATGGGAGAAACAAAAGGCAAGCTCTTGAGTCTGACATGTTCAGGCTTGTCAGCTGCTGCACTCTAGCTTTGTGACAGTTTCCTAGGGAACCGTCTTTGCCATGCATCTCCTGTGTTCTCTTTTTTTGTTAATGAAGATGCTTGCATAAAAATATCTCAGGGAACCCTGTAGCTGTGTTTATCCTTGTTGGTTTGATGAAAGAAAACTACTGCATCTGTTGATTGTGTTTATGAATTATGAATTGTAAGGTATAAAAGGAAAGTAGTCAGGAAAGAACAGTGATCACAAAACAATTATTCTAACCCTGAATGCAAGCACAATTGCAAACAGCAGAGCTTTGAGACAGAAAGCACCTGTGGAATATGGGTGAGCCATGGTTTTGATTAAATCTGTTGAGTCATAGAATCAAACAAAACAGTGCTCACTAAACTCTGAAGACTGTCAGAGGTCATGTAGTCAGTGTCTGAAGCAAGAGAGTGAAAACTGTGATAAGACTCTTGAATCCAGTTTCTGGGGTTATTTCCTACATATCCTGCCCATGAAGGTCAGGGCTGTGGGGAGAAAGGATTAAGTGCAGCTGAACAGGACACTCAGGTGCCTGAGGAACTAATTGGGTTGGCAAGGTGCTTTTGTTTTTCAAAGTATAAGGACCTACATTAGAGTCCCAGAATTTAAATAAAAATCTTGGTTTTGTAGGGGTATGTTTGTAATTTTATTCTGGGGATTGCTGACTAGTCAGCCTTGCCTACTTGGTGAATTCTAGACCAGTGAGAGATGCTGTCTGAAACAAAACAAAGCAATGATAACAAAACCCCAAAACCAAGGTGGATGGCACTTCATGAATGACAGCTAGCCTTCACACGAACGCACATACACTCATACACTCACACTCACAGACACACAGAGGGGGAGGGAGGGGGAGGCAGATACGGAGACAGACAGACAGATGTCCAGCACACAGGAGGAAGAGATTGAACTGCAAACGAGATATTCTATGTGGCATGAAAACAGCCAGAACAACCCAGGAGCATCTCAGAACCAGTTTCTGAATTCTGGATCATCAGAGTTGGTAGGGACATCAAGGACAGGTGAGGAATTTATTGGCTAATCACGTTGAAGACCTGTCAGGGATATGACCTGTGCAACCATGAACCAGGTAGGACAGGGTCTTCTCATACTAGAAATGACACCAGACACTAGAAGGAGCTTATGTGTCTGGACAATTATGCATAGGTAGGCAAGATGAGATTTGGCTAATGGTGGAATCAAAGCAGAGATCCCAGGACAAGGGAGGGCTTGTCCTGGGTGCCCCGAGTGGGCAGTCACCATGGAGATCTATAGCCATCTGTCCTGGTTTGTCAGCACCTTACCTTTTCCCCTCCTCCCTGTATTTCTCCTTCTCATAGTTTGCTTCCACAGAGATTTAGCAGGAGATTCCTGGCTGGGCCTCACTGATCCAGGGGTCCAGTGAGCTACATTGGCTCAAGACTCTGAATTATTCATAAATTTGTAGGTTTACATGAAGTATCAGTTGTACGTGATTATCCTTTGACCCAAACTGCCATCATCTTCATAACTTCAGAATACCCGCTTGCAGAAGATCATCACAGTTGGGCTTCTTGACTGCTGATGTTCCCTCATAGCAGCTTGGACAAGGAGGGCTATGGGACTCTCACCTGAGTATGCAGCCATTCCTTCACATGGTCTTGGGATCTTGGAGAAGAGCTAGAATATATAGGTTGGGGAAGATGAGGGGATGAGGGTGAGGGGCACAGCCATCATCCTTCCAGTGTGGCTGTTGTAGGGTCACCTTCTCACAAATCCCTCATAAGCAATTCTAATAAACTCATTGTTTCTCCAGGGTGAGCTTTGGTGGAAGTGAACTTCGGTGTGTCATTGGGACCTTGTGAAAAGAGATGATATGGTGCTTACTCTCCTGCAGGGAGAAAGTTCTCCCATTACTCTCCTATGGGCATCTGAATTTAAAAGTAGATTAAGATTGAAGTTCCTCTGCTAAGCCTTAAACCAGGTGGCAAGCAGTACATATATGACATGCAGTATACCCAGGTCCTGATGGGAGAGGTGGCATTCATCCTTAGAGATTTTGCCCTTTCCAGTGCCTAATAAAGCTCTGATTGACTGTGTGCTAGGTAAAGAAATTATAAGTTTTGGTGCTATGGAAGATCTAGGCAAATATGGGTACTTACCAGAAGAAAAGAGAAAATGCAGGGAAAGATGTATGGTTTCATCATCCCCAAAGAATGCTGCCTACATTGCCCCACATCAATAGCAGCTCATTTTCCCCACTGTCACCAACCATTACAGTAAGTAACTAAATCATATAGAATGTGCCTCTGTGTTTCAATGACCAGAACATAGGAAGGTCCTGGGGTGCTAGTGAGGGCAATTTGGAACCTTTGTTAGTTATACTTAATAACTAATAAATACCTAACAAAGCACCCAACAAAACACCTGGCAAAACTACTCAAGAAAAGGGCTTGCTTCTTCTCACTATTTGATGGTTTAGTCCATCATAGTGGGAAAAACATGGCAGCAAAGACAGAAGAGCTCAGGAGCTCCCATGGCTTTGATTTGAGCTTTCAGTTGGGCCCCTATGGGTATGCAGCCATCAGTAATACGGACGACATGTCTACCTTAGTTAATCAGAAGTACACAATACATTCAGATCCCCAATTATGCAAGTAGTCATGGAGATCAAAACTAAACACTTGAAGGCCATTTAGATTGAACATTTCCCCAACAGCAGGGACTAGCCAACTTGTTTTCCAATTTCAATTTCAACCATCCTGAATTAATAATCAGAAATGGCTTTTATGAACAGCAAAACCCATCTGGTACCTGCATTATGACATTTGGTTGTAAAGAGAAATTTGTAGACACATTCAGATGGAGACTTTGACCCAAAGATCTCCATTTAGATTTCCACTGGTTTATCTCCCCACAAAACAGTTATGAGCCCAACAGACATCTCTCTAAGCCTGCTTCACTTGGTTACCTGGGCACAGCCAGCTCCATTTGGGGTTGTATCTGGGGTAGACTCTGTAATTTCTTTTATCTTCTTCCTCTTTTTTCTTTTTGTGTTTTTGTAACTTTGACAGACAGTGTGGCAAACACACACACACCCAGAATTCTGGGTCAGCAGTGTGGCAGGTCAATTGTCCCTGACAGCACATCTTCTCAGTACTTTGTCTTGTTAAGGGGGTCTTTGTCATCTGGGAAACAGCCTGGCTTTTAAACTTACAGAGATTGTGAAGCAACATCTTAAGAAAGAAAGAATCAACAGGAAAATATTGTGGCTTTTGCTGTTGTGTTTGTTTTGTTTTTTTCATGGTGTGGGTCATGGCCTACCTTCAACAGAGTCAAATCTGAGGCTTGTTACAAATAGGAATAGCTGGAACACAAGACAGACTCAATCAGCCAGAGCTACCAAAGGTGCAGACTGGGAAATTGAGTTGATTACAAGCAGAATGGGTTTTTCTGACTCATCCAGGTGTGAGAACAAACTCCTGCAGCCTGGCAGGAGGTGGAGCATCTGTGGGATCCTGGATACTGGCCAGGGCCAGAGAACAAACTACCACTAACTGCCAACCCCAACCAGCCTTCCTACCTGCAGAGTTCAGAAGTGACTCCAGTCCCTTCCCCATAACCCAACACCATGCAGTAGATGCAAGAACAGCAACATTAAATGTCTTCTGTCTGTCTAGCACATCTTTTTTCTTTCAAATGAATCTTAATGACATACTGGGAAACAAACACAATCTCTTGTTTAATTAAACACAGATAAGGGGCCTGGCAAGATGGCTCAGTGGGTAAAAGTGCTTGCCTCCAAACCAGATTGCCTCAGTTCTATTTCTAGAACCCACACAAGGGAAGGAGAGAATGACTCTTAGGTGTTCTTCTCTGATGTCTGCTGATGCACCACAGTGACTAGTATGCACGGCTGCACACACATACCACAATGAATAGGTGCATAAATATGTTTTCTTAAAGACCAAAGTCTCCACTTCCGTGTTCCATCCCGATTAATCCCTGTAATGTGACTATATCCTCTGGTTGGACGTGACCATGGTTATTTTGAAGCACAGCAGCTGAGATGACCAACAGGAGTTCCTCATGAAATTGGGTCTATCAGGATCTCTTTGTGGAGGATGCAAGTGGTTCATAAGAGTCTCACAGGGACTCTCCCCTCCAGAGATTCTACTCATCTCTGTATGGGAAGTAAGTGATTGATTGAGGTGAGACCTCCTGGTGAGTGTTCCTGTGCTCCTGCCTCCTGCATGCAGCCTTCATAAACTTGTTTTGTCAGTGTTCTCTGTCTCTTTCTCTCTGGTTCTTTATGTCTCTAACAGATATTTCACTTTTACAGGAAGTATACGTATCTATAGGTACATGTGAACTGTATTAACTTCTTTTCCATTACTGTGATACAACACCATGGCCAAAAGCAAGTTATGGAAAAAAAAATTTAATTTGGTTTGTGGTCCATAATAGTGGGCTGGCATGGCAGCCATTACAGCCATGGAGGTGGGAACAGGAAGCTGGGAGCTCACATCTTGTACCACTAGCATGAAACAGAAAGAACAAACTGGAGTGGCATGAAACTTTTAATCTCAAAGCCTACTTCCAGTGACACACTTCCCCCAGTGAGGACATAACTTCTAAGCCTCCCCAAACAGCATCACTGACTAGGAACTATCCTCATTCAAACCACCCCAGGAACTTATAGAGCAGGTGCAGTGCTGGTGGCACTTGGTGGATATGGATATTTTGCTATGACAGTGCTCACCATCATGGATAAGCCCAGATGCCTTCTTGGAAGGACTACTGCCAATATAGGGAGGGCGAATAGGGCTGGGATGGTTAGTCTTAATTATCAACCTGACAGGACCTATAATCATCTAGAAGACAAATTTCTGGGCATATCTATGGGGAAAATTTTAGGTGGAATTAATTGAGGTGGGAAGAATTAAACATGAGAACCATAATTCCACAGGTTGGGATGCCCTTGCTGGGGCCTGGATCTTCCAGGATAGTGTCATAGAAGACTGTGTAGAGGAAACATAACCCACAGTCAAGTTGGAAAATACTCAGCCTGCTCAGGCTCCCTCCACCAGAACTGGACAATCACATCAATAAACAGCCCAATGCCTTCGACCCTGCCATCAGCGTTACTTGTGGGTCTCGTGGGATACTACAGAAGGCATATACTTTAAAATTGAATAAAATGATCCAGAAAGAGAAAGGGGCAGTGCCATCTAGTAGCCTAGAATGCTGCTCCACTTAGGGATGACAAGACAATGGGAGGTGGTTGGCAGTGCATCTCCAGGAAGATAGATGCTGAGTAAGTGGCTAAAGCAGAAAATGCAGTGTCCTGATACAAAGACTGCCAGAAGAACATTTGAAGAACACTACTTCCCATTTATTAATTTAAGTGATTCATTCATTCAAGTGACTCTGGAGACATGAACAACACTGCTTCCCATTCATTAATTTAAGTGATTCATTCATTCAAGTGACTCTGGAGACATGAACAACACTGCTTCCCATTCATTAATCTCATGCCATATGAGCCTATAAGCAACTCATGAGAATTTATCATGGGCCCATAGTGTGGGTAGATAGTACACATAAACATGGGAAGAGCAACATGCCTACGCAAGACAAATATGAGGTTGATGCAGCTGGGTAAAGAGGTTGTACATACTTTGAAATCCATTGCACATTTAAATAAATATGACCTATGATAGACAGTGAACACAGCTCTTGTAATGAAAGTTAATCTAATGACTTCCTGGTGATCATTAGCCTCAGTTGCATTGCACGTGGGGGCAGCATTTATCACAGTTTCTATATCCCCACAATCTTTTTAGACTTCTCTCTCTTACTCACTGGACTGCAGAATTTTAGATGGTAATGTCTTTAAAAAATATTTTGTTTCTGATTACTCTTGCAACATCTGGCCCCGGGTTTTGCATGCCTGGGAAACAATGACCCTGTGAAGGGAGACTATGAAGCAAGACTAAAAACCAGCAAATTCTCATCATCACAGAGTCAATCTCATGCAAATCACCCATGCGATACAACGAAGAAATATTTGTTTTGAGGGCTTTCTATTCAGGGCCTATGCTAGGATGGTCACTATTGTCTCTCAAGATTGCCTAGCATCTATCCAGAATCTGTCTACAGTAAGAACAGTCCAATTAGTGACTCACAAGAACAAAAGTGGTTACTTTTACCCATCCTCTGAACTTGACATGGGAGTGGGTGGAGACTTTCTTAGATTGTTTTCTTCCTGTAAAAGTTGGCACCGCTCGCTCTTTCAGAGTTCTGAGCATACTCAAGAACTTTGTGTTTGCCCAAGCATTGTCAAAAACTCTGGAACTCAATAAAGACTCCAGAATGAAATGAGGCAGCCCTAAATGACACTTCAGGGATACCTCTGGGTTAGAGGACAGAGGGCCCTTTGAGTCTAGCTTTGGGATTTTGATAGGACAAGAAGAAAAATCCAGACAGAAAAGAACAGTTCTAGTCAGCCCCCTTTCAGAGCCGCCTGAATTAACTCAAGAGTTTTCTTTACTTTCTTATGCTACATTTCAGCTTCTACACTGCCTGCCATAGGAGGTTATTTGCCCAAGGTAGTCTTCTAGACTCTTGAGCAGTCTTCTAGAGCTGGCAAGGGGTTCAACCTATGAGCCAAGGGAATATCTGGACCTTGGAACACATAAAAGACAGGTCTGGAAGAACTCATATGCAGGAGAGCATCTGCCTTGTGACTGCCTGAACTTAGACAAGATTTAGATAGTTGTTTCCTGTTTGTGTATTAGCATACACATAGCTGCCCAGGCATGAGGAGCTGAGTTTGGATTCTCCAGCACTTTGAAAAATAAGACATGGTGGCACATGTTTATAACCCTAGCTCCGTGAGTGGGGAAAGTGGAAACAAGTCTTTGTTTCTGTTGTCCTTGTCTTCTGATTTTCTGCATCGCGTCATCTACTGTCATTGTGTCAGGCAGATTTCCATTACTGATGCTTGAGATAACCAAGTTATAGAGAGTAAAGGTTTTTGCAGGTAGAGTGTGTTGGAGCAAGTGGCATGCCTCATTGTTTCCAGGAAGTAGAGAGGGTTGGGGAGGAAGAGACTAAGTTCCCATAATCCTCTTAAGTGACCTAACTTCTTCCCATTAAACCTTACCTCTTAAAGGTTCCTCCACCTCCCCATTGCACTATCGGCAGGAGACCCAGTCTTTAATATACAGGCCTTTGAGGGATATTAATTTAAGCCATAACAGCCATCGTTAGCAAATACTCCTTAAAGTCCATATGGCCCAAGAGTCTTTCTCTTACATAAGATAGAAGCGATGTTTTGGATTATGCATAAATATTTAATCATGATTAGGTTGGATTTACAATGGGATTTTCTGTAACTTTCCTCAATGAAACAAATTCCCAGAGCTTGTTTTCACAGGTCTATTTGAATATGCTGTCATTTTCCGTCTGGGCAGGTTCACCTGTTACACACAGACACAAGAATTGAGCAGTTGGGGGCTGGGGGAGGTTTCTGAGGTGATTGATACACAAGCATGAGGGTCTGAGTACCCCTAGGACTCCTGTAAAAAGCCTGTCATGGTAGTGTGTGATTGGAATCTCAGATGGCGACAGGCAGATCCTTTGAGGGTCATTGACCAGTTGGCCTAGGCTAATTAGTGATTCCCAGATCCCCGTGAGAGTAGCAGTATCAAAACAACAATAGCAACAGCCTTTGTAGAATGATACCTGAGGGTCACATGTATACACACACACACACACACACACACACACACACACAGAAAGAGAGAGACATACACACAGAGACACACATGCACACACATACACAGATATGCACAGGCAGAAACACACACATATACTGACACACACAAGCAGACACACACATGCAGACCACACACACAAACACACACACACACACACACACACACACGTACACAAACAGATTTCCCCTGGAATAAAGCAGATCTGGATAGAAATTCCAGCCCCATTGCTTATTACCTTAGTAAGTATTTATACTACTTTACCAGATTTATTTGTCAAGTGGTAAATTACCTTCTTCTCTTGAAAGCGCACCAGTACTTAGTTAGCACTGGGAGTTTCATCTCAGTTTCTGCTACATGGATTATTACTCAGGGAGTGTGGGTGTAGGGTGGACATAGCACACGAATGGGAAGCTTTTATGTTATAACTGACTTCTTATGTGAGTGACTCACTGGAATTTCAAGAGTGGAACAACTTGCTAACACTTTCTAGTAGAGCTGGGATATCTGAAGCCCCAGAGGCCAAAGCAGGATTTGCCAGAGAGGACTAGACCATGGAACTCAGCCTCTTTCAGAAGCCGTGGTGCACAATGCCTTCTGTGAACAGGGTGGTTACAAAGCTCCTTTCCTGACAGACCTCTCACCAGGCAGCTTTACTTATACGTCAGTGACAACTTAATGAATGCTACTAAAGATTTTATGAAACTTAAGCTTTTCAAATGTCACTTTTGTTATTCTTTCTGAAATCCTGCAACCATTATTACATAAAAAGAAAAAAATCTGAACTGAGATAGCAAGGGCTTTTATTTAAGGAGGACAAGAAGGTCAGGAACTCAGCAACCCTCTGCTAGGACAGCTGGCGCCTTGGGTTGCTGTAGTGATAAAGAGAAATGAGCGGAGAGTCGCTGTGTTCAGACATTGGGGTGAATTTATGGAGCACAAACTGGCCTGAAGGCTGCGTTTTCTGAGCGAGGGCTGTAAATGATGGCACGGTCCCTGGTGGTGATGATCCATATTAGAGCCGAAGTCACCAACCCTTCAACCTCCATCCTGCACTTCTTTGAACCGAGTCCAGGGAGCAAGCCTCAGATCCACAGAGCGGCAGTAATTTTCGATTGTCGCGAGCCCCCTCGCGCAGTACCCGTACACTTCTCTGCTGTCACCGGGGAGCTGCCCGAGGTGCTGATTTTTCCCTTTGAGAGGAACCTCTGGCCACCGTGCCTGCAAAAGGCTCAAAGGATTCACTGGAGGGCTAGAGCCCTAAGATCCCTGACCAGTGTCAGGTGCAGCATAGCAAAGCACTGCTAGATCCCCAACTCTAGCGACCCTGTCAGCTGCAGTCGGAGCTCTGCAGGATCTGGAGCTGTCTTGTGAGGACTTCCCTTTAACCCCCAGTTTATCTACATTTCCCTATTTCCAAATCCTCTAAGACCCTGTGCCTCTGGAGACTGCACCTGGTGGGCATCACAAATCGGCGCTTTCCGCGCCTCCTCTGCCCTCCCCTGGGACACGCCCCTCCGGAACAGCTTCTCCAGGGGCACCTCACACTTCCGCAGTGGAGATCACCCCTGGAGCTTGGAGCCCAGGTTCCTGGCCCTACCCTTTTTCTTGCTCTATTCCTATTTACACACGCTGCCCCCCTTCTCTAAGCACAGTTGGGCAGTATGCTCCGCCCCATTTTCCATAGAAGGGAGAGCTGGAGTGGGGGAGTGTTGGGGGAAAGGTGGAGGGGAGGAGCTCCTAGACCCCTCACAAGCTGCTGGCCCACTGGGAACTACTGGATCCGTTAGTAGAAGAGAGCAACTCGAGCGTCCATTGTTGTCTGAGAATCCCCGAGGAACAGCAGGCAGTCTTCTTCTGCCTTTGAGAGCCTTTTCCCGCCAGCCAAGCCTGCTCACAGGTAGGACCAGCTCCCCGGTCTGCCTTTCGGGGACCGCGGGAGCTATCTACGAATAGGAGCCGCTTAAAGCACCTGTGTTAGGCTTATTTTATAGAACTGGAAGGACAGTATTTATTGCGTTTGATGTTCTGGGGCTTTTGTCCAGGAGAGGAGCTGAGTGATGGGGAAAGGTACATGAAGGGCTGGTAGAACATGGAAAGTGACAACTTTGATTACCTTTCGACAGGTGGCCATGGCCTCACTGCCCACTGAAACCACTGGGGACACAGACTTGTTTTCTGGTCTGTCGCCAGCCGGCTCCACTCCAGCCAACCAGAGCGCAGGGGCCTCGGAGGGCAATGTGTCTGCGACGGTTCCCCAAGCTGCAGCAGTCACACCGTTCCAGAGCCTGCAACTGGTGCACCAGCTAAAGGGGCTGATCGTGATGCTGTACAGCATCGTGGTAGTCGTGGGTCTGGTGGGCAACTGTCTGCTTGTGCTGGTGATCATGCGCGTGCGCCGGCTGCACAACGTGACCAATTTTCTCATCGGCAACCTGGCCTTGTCCGACGTGCTCATGTGTGCCGCCTGTGTGCCTCTCACACTAGCCTATGCCTTTGAACCTCGTGGCTGGGTGTTCGGTGGAGGCTTGTGCCACCTGGTTTTTTTCCTGCAGCCGGTCACCGTCTACGTATCGGTGTTCACACTCACCACAATCGCCTTGGACCGCTATGTGGTTCTGGTGCATCCGCTACGTCGGCGCATTTCACTGAGGCTCAGCGCCTACGCGGTGCTGGGAATCTGGGCTCTATCTGCAGTGCTGGCGCTGCCGGCTGCGGTGCACACCTACCATGTGGAGCTCAAGCCCCACGACGTGCGCCTCTGCGAGGAGTTCTGGGGCTCGCAGGAGCGCCAGCGCCAGATCTACGCCTGGGGTCTATTGCTGGGCACCTATTTGCTCCCCCTGCTGGCCATCCTTCTGTCTTACGTCCGGGTGTCAGTGAAGCTGCGGAACCGCGTGGTGCCTGGCAGCGTGACCCAGAGCCAAGCTGACTGGGACCGAGCGCGTCGCCGTCGCACTTTCTGCCTGCTGGTGGTGGTGGTGGTAGTGTTCGCGGTCTGCTGGCTGCCACTGCACATTTTCAACCTATTGCGGGA
Organism: Micromys minutus; assembly: GCF_963924665.1. Taxonomy (NCBI): domain Eukaryota; kingdom Metazoa; phylum Chordata; class Mammalia; order Rodentia; family Muridae; genus Micromys; species Micromys minutus. The sequence goes on from NC_137971.1 coordinate 694,166, forward strand.
CCTGGACCCGCGTGCCATCGACCCCTACGCCTTTGGGTTGGTGCAGCTCCTCTGCCACTGGCTTGCCATGAGTTCTGCCTGCTACAACCCCTTCATCTATGCGTGGCTGCATGACAGCTTCCGAGAGGAGCTGCGCAAGATGCTGCTGTCCTGGCCCCGAAAGATCGTGCCTCATGGCCAGAACATGACTGTCAGCGTGGTCATCTGATGTCACTCTGCCAGGTCTGAGCTGGGAAGCTTCATATCCCTTAGCCCCAGAGGTCATCATGCCATTCCCAGCACCAGAATTAAGACAACATATGTGAAATTCCCACCCAGCCCTCTTGACTAGGTATTTGTTTGGTTTTTGTGTTTCTCTGAAATGTTAGGTGGGTTTTGGAGCAGAAGAGCCCAGGGACAGAGGAACAGATTTATCAGATCTATGCCTGAAAGCAAAACACAGATATTTCTCTGGGTTCATAAAAATGAATCAGGAGGTTTTTCTTTTTTCTCTTTGCGTGCATTGTGGGTGGAATTTAAATGTGGTGCTGGGGTTGGTGAAGACTTTCACTTTTCCTTTTTAAAAGGCCCCAGCTGAGATACGACTGTTTTGTCAACCCAGCCCTTGGATTCACTATGATGTCAGATAAATATGTATCCCAAATCAATATCCAGGATTTTAACATTCCCCGGGTAAGATATTTATGTTCCAAAAAGATTTTCATTTTAAAGTCATTTGAATTTATAGTACAAATCCAGTTTCAGGTTATGTTTCAGGAGGTATTGTCTTCCTTCTAACTTCTTAGCTACCATATTGAAAGGATGAAGGAAGCAGGTCAGTTGGTAGATCACTCGCCTAACCTCTGGGTTCAACTCCCGCACAGCAGGTTGTGACAGTGAGCCCATAACTCAGGTAACAGAGAAAGAAGGATAAGGAGTTCAAATCATTCTGGGCTACATAGGGAATCTGTGACCAGCCTGGGCTACATGAGAGGAATCAATCACTAAAATATAGGCAAAGGGGAAGATGTGATTCTCTTAAGGACACATGTACCTGTCCATGAAGACAGCAGACATTGTGTGTGTGTGTTCATGTGCATGCATGCACAAGCAGTGTTTCCCACCAGACAGAAATGTTCAATGTAAACTGTGTGCTGTAGCATTCTCCTGCATCCTCTAATTGCTGAATTTCAACAGATCAACAGCTGCCATCTGACTGCTCAGCACCTGCTCCCTGAAGACTTGCAACATATCAGCCCAGAAACCAGGGCTGAAACCGGGATTATTTAAGAATAGCAAAGAAAAATAAACTTTTATCCACAAGATGCACAGTTCAAATCCTAATCACTTTCAGGGTTTCAAGAGCAGTGAAGGCTCTTGGGCGTGAACCTGGGTTGACAGCACATTAACCTTTTCAGAGTTCTGTTTATAAGGAATGTGCTTGGGGCCTCAGTTCCCAAAAGCCTCAATAATGGATGCTGGAGCAGCTACTGGGATTCATGAGAGAAGGGGCTTTGGGCAAAGATACTTAGTATCCTGCCGTCAACCTAGGACCTGAGACTGTATGGTGTGAGTTACTGTCTGTAGCACCTGTGTGAGGCTCTACTGTCACTCCAGAAAGGTCTTCCCTCTCTTCTATTTTGGAAGAGACTTGCTCATTTATCAGAGTGCTGTACAAGAGGAGGTGTGGTACCAAAATGACAAGGGTTTGGTGCTCACAGCTACAGTCAATGTGGGTGTGAATATTTGCACTAGGCAGCTATAGAAGTCTTTGGTAGCTACAGGGTTACATTCCACAGACTGAAAGAAGTTGAATCAGGTTAAGATAGGAGACGGTAACTACTTCCGGTAGTAGTACTTTACTGACTCTGAACTTCATCTAGAGACTGGAACATAGAGAACCTATATTCTAATGATGCAAACTCCCAAACATAATGTTACAAGCAATTTTATTTGCTAGTCATCCCAGAGATGGGCTATTGTACTTTCTGTTGAGGCTCAAAGCCAGAGCATGCTTTTGATGGGCACATGTGGAGATACCAGGAAATGGGCGAAGAAGTGGGCTTAGCTGGAAAGGGATCTTGTCAATTTCGGTCTTTTTTTGAAATTGCTGGTTCTCTGACCACTCTTAGAACCCCTGGGAAAATACAAACCAAGCCAAACAAAAATACATTGATTCCTAATCCCTGCCACTCCCCCTTCACCATCTAATTGACTTGAAATGGGGGTCTGGGAATCTACATTTTTTTAAAGCACTTCTGGAGATTTTAGTGTGCAGCCTAAGCACACTTAAGACTGATCCTGTTTTTCAAACCTGCTCAGAAATGCCTTTGTGATGCTTCATTTGCACCTACTAAAGTTGTTAAGAATCTGGACCTGACAGTGAGTTCTACATCACAGTTGGAGAACACCCAATCAGCCTTTAGACAATCCCTGTTCTATCAGCTTTAGACAATAATCCTCATGATTAGAATATTTAGGCATTCATCCAAGCAGTTCCTGTGTATCACATCAGTTTAGAAGGAACATTATTCAGTTTTAGTTAAACTGCATTATAAAGTTACCCATCATGAAATATTCTAAGACTTCATTGTCAAGGTGTTAAAAAAATAAATAAAATGTTCTCTAATTAGTTTAAGGCTACACTGTGAGAAGAAATTGTCCCTCCTAAACTAGAGAGATTGTCACCAGCTTGTCATGCAGTGACTTAAAGTTTTAAACATTAGTAAAGATCTTCTGGGGAGCCTAAAAAGGGTGGTGAATGGGCTGTGCTTATAAGCATCTTTACATATTGTGGCAGCTGAACAGCAAGTGATTAATTGTTACTTGATGTGATATCTATTTGGAAGCAGTTTGTCAAACAAACTGACTTGTAAAAACATCTCTCAGAGATGGGTTCCAGAGAAATCTGCATAGCTTATACATAAAAATTGCATTTCATAACTCATTTTTGGTTAGTAGCAAGTGTCTAAGACAAGTAAGCAGGCTTACTCCTGCAGGAAGTGAGTCAAGACCAAAGCTGGGAACTGAGCCAGCTTGGAACTTGGCAGCTGCCTTTCTTCCCAAGGCAGACAGGAGGCTCTGTGATCCTTTTTGCAAGCATTGTCAGCAGGCCTCGAGTTTGGCGTGTGATCAATAGATTTATCTCACCAAATCGGCAGAGGAGTAGTTCAATGTGTTGGCAACAGTGACCTGGGAATAGTGAATGTGAGGGACACCGAAGTAACAATATTCCAATTGATGTAACCTTGTCTAGCTGCTCTGATGGTTGTTCAGGCTGCTCTTTTCCCAGGACAGCTCATTTTCAGGTTTATTTTCTCTGGTGTACTATTGGGCCACCTTTGGTTCTCATTTCTGAATATCTAGTAGTCTTTCAGATGAAAGACTGACCAGGAACTGACCTCGAGGACACCATGTAAGAATAGCCCTTGGTGGAGAATGGATACAATACTTATCCCTCACACAGAATGATTGGGAATGCCTGTCTGTAATGAATTTATGTCCACACATTGATTTCTTTGCTATATGTGTAAGATATCTTTGTTGCTGTGTCAGCATGGGAGGTTTCTCAGGCTAGAGCTTGTAGTGTGTTTGACATAATAAATATTATATCAGTTGCACAGTCTCCAGCTGTGGAATTAATACATCTATTTAAAGTCACTCTAAAAAAAATCTTAGTGCCCAACCTAGATTTTATCAGTTTTTACTAATTCCAGAGATAAACTTTTCTTGCTGGCTCTCCTGTGACCCTCTGTCTCCAGTCTACATGATGCTAGCATTTTGGTGCATGGTATTAAGATCGTTCTACCTCAGAGGAAGGAGCCTACAGGTCCATCAATAGAGAAGTAGATGATTTCATGCTGAGTTTCTATGCTGTCATAAATGTAGATAAATATTTAATGGTCAGTATTTTATCATTAACCATTTCCCCATATATAGCTTGGAAAATTCTAAAGACATACACTACATGGGTCCATAAATAAGATCCATAACATTTTAAAACATTAATGATGGAGTCATAAACAGAAATTTTTTGTGAATATCGATTATAATTTTTAAATAAATTTATGGTTGGCCAGCAGAATGTCTTGTCTGATAAGAAGGTGCTTGCTACCAAGATTGACTATCTAAGATAAATTACAGGACTCACATAGTGGAAAGAGAACAGGCCCACTAGTGTTGTCCTCTGATCTCCATACACTCTGTGGCATGCCCATACCCCCAAACAAATAAATACATGCACTAAAATGAATTTATGGGGGTGGGGTAAAGAGTTGGCACAGTGGTACTTGCAGCTCAGTCATGAAGACCTGAATTGGATCCTAGCACCTACATGGGATAGTTCACAAAAGGCCTGTAATTTCAGCTCCATGGGAACCGACACTGTTTTCTGGCCTTTTAGAGCAGCAGCACACATTTGGTTATTTGCACATACACGTGCACACTCAAAGAAAAATAAAAACATTTACAAATGGATTTATAAACATATTTCCCCTGCTTCTATTCTTCCTGAGCATGAAATAAGCTAGTGTACAGATACTGGGAAAGGAAGATGTTCAGATTGGATGGGAGTTAGTCAAGGTTCCCCAAAAGCCTAGACACTTGAAGTCAGTCTTTGGAGGTAGTAAGCCTCCAAAATATGTGACAACCAAAATGAACATTTATAACAGGTTCAGTTTTGTGATTTATATATTTATATATCTTATGTATGTGAGTGCTCTATCTGCATGTACACCTGTATGCTAGAGAGAGCATCTGATCTCACTGTAGATGGTTGTGAGCTACCACGTGTTTGCTGGGAATTGAACTTGGGACCTCTGGAAGAGCAGCCAGTGTTCCTAAGCACTGAACCATCTTCCAGCCTCCTTACAGGTTCTTGAACTCTGCCATTCAAATGTATCCCCTTCTCATTTTTATTCCTATATTTTGCAATTTGTCCTTGCTACTTTCCACTTATCTATAAAATACCTCCTGACTGAATAAAATACCTTCTGCCCTAAGGATGGAGAGATGATAGAATTCAAGTACTTTGTCCACATAATGGAGAACAGCTTGTACCACGAGACTAGGTATGTCCACGGCTGCAGTTCAGTGTTGCCTGTAACCTGTGGGATCCAATAGTCTCACTATCTGCTATTTCACAGTCAAGCTTCAGCCCCAGAAATCTGCCCAGAATTTTCACAGGACCCTTAACTTAATAAACTTCACTGAGGGCTCTCAAGTAGACCAAACAGTAAAAGGTCAAATGGTTTAATTTGAGCATCTTGTGTTGGAATAAAGAAACAGTATCCAACAAAAGCAACAAACGGCCTGGTATTTTAAGCATTCCCTTGTCTCTTGGCTCTCACAAAATCTCTTCTTGGCTTGCTGGTGGCTAAGTCTCCTGATCCCAGAGTACATATCCTCCTTCTGGGTGACAGCCACTGATGAATAAAGTGCCATGTTGCTGTCATTTCCACCACCCTTCTGCTACAGCAAAGGAGAAAAAAAAAATCCCTTTGCACTGAGAAAACCAAATTGAGAGTTTGTGGATGAACTGGGAGTCAGAGTTAGGTTCTAGGGTGACACACTCAGCTTGGGTCCTCACCCCAGGGGTGAACCTGCCAATTTTACAACTCTTTCCTGTGGACTCCATGTATTCCCATTTCCTACCTACTCCAACCCCACTGCCTTTTAATTCTCTCCAAGGATACAAATGCAAAGTTTGAGATCAGTGTTACTGTCTGGAAGAGGAATAGTCTTTGACAAGCTTAGACTGAGACTGGTACTGGGCAGTTCTCCAGTATAGCTGCACCAGAAGAAACGATCTGGTCAGACTGGGGGTGTTAGTTACCCTTCTCTGTGACAAATTATCTGAAAAGCAACACATGGAGGGAAAACCTTACTTTTGCTCAGAGCTTATGGGCCCAGGCCATCATGGTGGGATTGCTTGGTAACAAGGGTATGAGGCAACTGGTTAAAATGTATCTGCAGTCAGGAAGCAGAGAGAGATGAATGCTGCTGCCCAACTCAACTCAGTCTCTTTTTGACTCATTCAGGACTCCAGGTCATGAAAGGATACCACCCACATCACATGACCCAACCTAGACATTTCCTTACAGACATGTTCAGAGGTTTTTCTCTAATATGATTCTAGACCAGGTCAGGGTAATATTACCTACCTGCATTAACTGTCAGAGGTAGGATCTTCCCCATAGGAGAAAGGTGGCAGGGAGTATCTTCTCCGAGGCTACAAATCCAGGTCAGAGGCCCAAGAGGCTAGAGTAAAGCACTTTATCTTACCTAATCACAGTTGAGTGTTTTGACCCACATTTAGATATAGTAGAAGTTCATCCATTCCATAAGCATGAGGTGTAGGGACATAGGAGGATTGGGCAGGAATTTATGGCCAGAGGAGCAGAGTTTTTTTTTTTTTTTTTTATCACTCTCAATCTGAGAATAAGAGGGTTGAAACTTTAAGAAGATGGGTCATTTGGAGGAGATCATCTCTAGAAGAGCTGAAGCCTCTGGAGGAAGAATGAAATTAGCCCCAAGTGTTACAGTGGAGAGATAGCCTGTGGCAAAAGTTGAGTTTGCAGGAAACTGGAAACCTCTCAGGCAGGTGTCAGGGTCACAAAAATGACAGACACAATGCAAATGTAGTAGAGGCACTGCTCATACTTGGCCTTGGGGCTTGTAGAACCTTCATGGATAAAGTGCCATTCCATTCAGACTCTGAAGGATGCCTGAAACCTTAAGTCACTGAAGAGGGTGCTTTGTACCAACATGCAGAGTTAGCAGAGGTAGGACAGGGTAGTGTTCAACAGGAGGATGTAGGCTATGTTTCCACAAGTCAGGAGGGATGGATGGCCCGGAAAGATGAATAAAGCTGGTTACATTAGTTGGTTCTGCTATGTGTTAGGCACAGCGCCAAAGAGCTTACATTGTTCACCTATTACCATGTTACTCTTGTTTTACAGAGAGGGAAGCAAACATTTAGAGAAGTTGAAAAATTTGCCAAGATGTCACCATGGTAGGTGGTAGCGCTGGGCTGAAAACTCCAAAGCCTGAAGCTGAAACAGTTACATTGTACGAGGGATTCAGCTGGAAGAGCTTGGCCTTTAGGAGAGGCAGCAGGGAGCCACAGAAAGTTTACAATAAGAAGCAGAAAGAATGATTTGTTCAGGACTAAACTCTAGGCCTATAGCAACAGGGGAAGAGTGAGACCATGTAATAGCTGCTTTCTTCATTGATGTGACATGATTCCTAACACAGATAGCTCAGGGAGTACATTCAAAATAATGACATATTAAACATGTTAAAAATTAAGTTAATATTTTGGCTTATGGTTTCAGTGACTTCAGCCATTTATCTAGGTCCATGGAGAATCAGACTGTTACAGTGGCAGGAACACATAGAGGAAGAGGCTGTTCATGGTGGATCAGGGAGGAGGTCTACCTGTCAAAGGCTTGCTTCCAGTGAACTACTCCCTTCAGTTAGGCTCTGCCTATTAAAGTTCCTATGTGTCTTTTCTTCAAACCTTGACACATGTTCAGGAAAGAACAGAAGTGTGTGGGTTTCTGGGATGTGTTAAGTTACAGCTTTGGAGACTTGGGCTGAGTAGCAACTGATCACTAATGATGTCTGCCAGCACCCGCAAGTGTTGTGACTCACATTTTATGTGTAGTCAGTACTACTATCCCTTTCTTTTATCCTTCCTTCCTTCCTTCTTTCCTTTCCTCCCTCCTTCCCTCCCTATTTTCTTCCTTCCTTCCTTTTCTCCCTCCCTCCTTCCTTCCCTCCTCCCTCCATCCCTCTCTTCCTTCCTCCCTTCCTCATCTTCCATTTTTTCTTTTAATACCCTAAGATATTCATGAATCATGGAGACCATAAATATGGATGAGAGATAGCAAAAGGAGACTCCATGCTCACCTACAACTGTCCTAATTACTTTAAGTTTTTTCTTTCATCATGCTAATTCTTTCAGACAATAAAAACAAGGTGGCTTCTGGTCCTCAAGCAGGCAAGAGGCTTTTTCTTATGCAGTGGTTCTCAACCTTTTTTTTTGTTGTGACCCTTTAATGCAATTCCTCATATTGTGGTGACCCCAAACCACAAATTTACTTTCATTGCTACTCCACAACTGTAAATTTGTCACTGTTATGAATTGTAATATAAATATCTATATTTTCCAACTCCCACGAAAGGGTCATTTGACCCCAGAGGGGTCAACACCCACACATGGAGACTATTTTTCTCTGAGGCAGCTGACTCCTCAGTGGGTTGCCAAACAAACCTGTGCTCTTTGCAGATGTTTCCCAAGCAAGAAAGTCTCACACGAGGCAGGGTTTGCTGCCTTCCTGAGCCTTTCCTTTGCTCCCTCTGGCAAACATTCATTACCCTGCCCGTCTTTCTGGAGTTGCTGCTGGTTATTTTCTACTTGAGTGGAAGGAGGCAGGATGTGTTGTTACACGGAGGGACGCCCTACAAAACACACACGTGTGAAAGTCATTTATCAGGCCTCAGGTGCTCATTATAACAATCATCGGGTAATGTTGTTCTGGGGGTGGCTGCTGAAGCCTGAATAGAAATTAGGTTATCTGTACAAAGGAAGAACCAATGTAATACTGGACCATGTGCTCATCTTTCATGTTCACTGTTAAGGTCTTTAGGATGTGTGTCTTAACTATCTATTCATTAATGCTGACTGGCTTTGAGTTTCTGTAGTAATTCAGGGTTGAATGTGCTCACCTCTGCATTCAACATACGTTCCTAGGAATGTGATCAGGTTTGTTGTAGACAAGGCAACTTCTGGATACGCATAGCTGGTAGAACAGGTTACAGCTCCACAGCAATGAGACTGATTTTGCCCTTTCATTTCAGGCTGTTACTCTAGTCCAAGTAAGCACTGCCCACATTACAGATTTCTGGTGCACTTCTGCTGGCTGGGCCTTGGACAAGATTCTTTTCCAATATATTTTTTAAACATTTATTTTTATTTTATGTGTTTTGGTGCTTTGGTTGCATGTATGTCTGTGTGAGGGTGTCAAATGCCCTGAAACTGGAGTTACAGACAGTTTCAAACTGCCATGTGGATGCTGGGAATTGAACCAGGTCCCCTGGAAGAACAACCACTGAGCTTTCTCTCCAGGCTCTCTTTTCCAACATTTAGACATTGAAGCATGATGCTGTGGTCTACAAAGTTCACACATTTTAGTCACGCATGTGCGCGCGCACACACACACACACACACACAAATAGACACACCTAAAGAAATAATAATTCTTAGTAACTTTTCTTTTGCTGTGCTAGAACATTCTGTTGAAAAGCAATTTAGGGCAGCAAAGGATTTATTTCATCTTATTTTTCCAGGCAGTTAGGGCAAGAACTCAAGGTAAAAATCTGAAGGGACTACTTGCTTAGGGAATAGTGCTACACACAGGGGACTGGACCTTCCTACATTAATTAACAGTCAAGACAATACCCCACACACATGTCCATTGATCAATCTGAAATCCCTCATTTGAGACTCCCTTCTTGGGTGACTTTAAGCTGTGTCAAGTTGAAATCGCCTAGGACATATGCTTTAAGTATTGTTTTGTGTTGGACTGTATTCATAGGTGTCTTTGGTTACATAAGGGCCTCAGGATTGGCATACCCATGAGGGAATATTCCTATTGGCTGGTCCAGCTACAAAATTAAACCTCTTTATCCATCAAATAAGAAGTCCAAGATCTCAGAAGGACTTCAAAGAAACATCTGGTCTAATTCCTTATGCAGTAGATTAGGAGACAAGGCTACAAGAAGAAGGCTTGCCCCAGGGCACACAGCACATGTCAGTAAATAAGCAGTGATTTCCCCTTAAGTTTTTTTTTAACTACTTTCCTGATTTTTATAAATCATTAATATTACATTAAAAAACCAAATAATACATAAAAGTTTAAGGAAGACACAGATCTCTAGCTTTACTGTAACACTGCTGCGAATTCCTGCAAGATCAGGCCCATTTCAGGTGCCATGAGAATAAAGTAGCTGATTTGAGGGAGCAACTGGCAGAGAATTGAATAGCAAATACTCACTGGTTGGTAGTGGTGTTAAAAGATGACATCCTGGGTTTTGGCACCTGTTAGGAAAAGGATGAAGAGGGTGAGGGGGCGGATATGGCCCATGGAGGTTCAGCAAGGCCTGGAGGTTAGGAAGATGTCTCTGGGAGGCCCATGTTGGGACTCCCTTTCCCCTGAGGGACCAGCCACACAATGGTATAGTATAGAATAGAGTTTATTCAGGTCATGGAGGAGTTAAGAGGGTAGTAGAGGAAGAGAGAGAGAGAGAGAGAGAGAGAGAGAGAGAGAGAGAGAGAGAGAGAGAGAGAGAGACAGAGAGAGACAGAGAGAGACAGAGAGAGACAGAGAGAGACAGAGAGAGACAGAGAGAGACAGAGAGAGAGAGACAGAGGCATGCACACACAGAGACAGACAGGCAGACATACACAGACACATACACACAGACATACATAGACACACAAAGACAAACAGACAGGCAGACAGACACACAGATACACAGAAACACACACAGATACAGACAGATAGACACAGATACACAGACACACATAGACATACAACAGGTCAGCAAGTCAGATGGTTCAACTTTAGGGGAAGCTTCCATAGCAAGGTTGTTGACCTGTATCCTGTGGGATTCTGGGAGAGAAGAGAGGACAGACACTGGGGACTCATACATGTTAACCTGCCACACAAGAGTTGTCTTTGGGGCTTCCTATTGTTTCACTTTAACTTTTAGTAAGATTGAGATGGGAGTGCTCTGTACATTCAATGAAAAGAGAATTCCAGCAATGAGCTTGTGTGTGTGTGTGTGTGGGGGGTGCCACTGGGGTGCAGTGTTACGAGAGAATGTCCTCATTCACTCCCTGGTGTTAGATCAGGCTTAAATGACAGAAAAGGGACGTCCAATGTAGCCAGACTTATTCCCAATCTGTGGACGCGTGTTCAAATTCTCTGGGGTTTGGTGAGAGTCATCCTGACTGTCCTCACAACCCAGGGACATTGTAATGCTGCAGAAATAGAGCCCATTTTTGTACTTCTCAGAGCCCAGCCAGCATCTAAAACTGGTGAATATGTAGGTGGACGAGGATGTAAATGCAGGAAGAGATGAGACACCCTTCTCTGTCTTGAGGTTATTCTAGAAAAGTCTGTGTTTGGAACTGCTCATTTCCCCTTCCTGATGGCACGCTCACCTTCTATAGGAGCAATGTGCTTTTCTTTCACGGGATCAATCTCATAGTAGCTCAAACAAACAGGTTTTCATCTATAGAATAAAATACTGGCCAAGAGAACAAATGCAGGTTGGCCTCTTTGAACTCTGTTATGCTGGAAAGCAGGAATGTCATACCCTTAGAGAAGGTGATCAGTGTATTGTGTATGTATGGCTTCAGTGTGTATGGGGTATGTATGGTTTTAGTGTGTATTGTGTATGCACTATTTAAGTATGTATGGGGTATGCACAATTTTAGTGTGTATTTGTGGCTATTGTGAAGGGTGTCCTTTCTCAGTCAGCTTATCCTTTGAGCAGAGGAAGGTTATTGATTTGTTTGAGATAATTTTATATCCAGCCACTTTGCTGAACTTGTTTATCAGATGTAGGCATTCTCTGGTGGAATTCTTGGAGTCACTTGGCTATACTATCTTATCATCTGCAAAGAGTGATATTTTGACTTCTTCCTTTCCAATTTGTATCCCTTTGACTTTCTTTTGTTGTCCAATTGCTCTGACTAGGACTTCAAGTACTATATTGACTAGGTATGGAGAGAGTGGGCAGTCTTGTCTAGTCCCTGATTTTAGTGGAATTGCTTCAAATTTCTCTCCATTTAGTTTCATGTTGGTTACTTGGTTTGCTGTATATTGCTTTTACTATGTTTAAGTATGGGCCTTGAATTCATGATCTTTCTAAGACTTTTACCATGAAGGGGTATTGAATTTTGTCAAAGGCTTTCTCAGCAGCTAGACTGTCCCATCTGGGGATCCATCCCATATATAAACACCAAATTCAGACAACATTGCAGATGCCAAGAAGTGTTTGCTGACAGGAACCTGTTATAGCTGTCTTCTTCAAGGCTCTACCAGAGCCTGACAAATACAGAGAGACAAATGGAGGCTTACAGCCAACCATTGGACTGAGCACAGGAACCCCAATGGACGAGTTAGAGAAAGGACTAAAGGAGCTGAAGGGGTTTGCAACTCCATAGGAAGAACAACAATATCAACTAACCAGATCCCCCCCCCCAGAGCTCCTGGGAACTAAACCACCAACCAAACATGGAGGGATTCATGGCTCCAGCCGTATATGTAGTAGAGGATGGTTTTATCCAGCATCAATAGGAGGAGAAACCCTAGTCTTGTGAAGGCTCAGTTTCTGCAGTGTAGGGGAATGCCAGGGCAGTGAGGTGGGAGGAAGAGCACCTTCATAGAAGCAGGGGGAGGAAGGATGGGAGAGGTGGTTTCTGGGGGGTAAACTGGCAAAGGGGATAATATTTAAAATGTAAATACATAAGATATCTAATAAAAATTAAAATAAATACTTAAATAAAAACAGATAAACAAAAAGAATGTTGTGAGAAATGTAGATGAGGAAGGCCTGGCTTATAAAATTTTCTAAAGGAAGTTTGAGTCTGTCACTGACTCTATTGTGGCTGTTCGTTTATTATTTTGTAATTAGAATCTGTTTTTTTGGAGAGTGAGGTTAGCTGTGACTAAAGAGAGACCAGTACCAGTGAAATAAAACCTTTGTTTTACTGAGAAAACTGATGTTAGTTTCCTGGGGCAGAAAAAAAAATCAACCATGATTAGTAAGAGGCCAGAATCATGGGGGGAAATGCCTTCTATGAGTAGTTCCTTGGGGTCAGCACACAGAATCTGTAGTTCAGTGGCAAGGCTGCATCTTTAACTGGAAAGAAAACTTGGTAATGTGTACTTTGAAGGTGTGAAGGGGTCATAAAATGCAGTTGAGGTTTGGCACTGGAAGAAAACAGGAGACAGTGTAAGTGAAGGTACAGCCTTTGTTGCAGGATTAAAGAGATCATGGAGAGAAACTAAGGCTTGGCATCATGAGAGACCAGAAAAGGTCACTGGTAAAGATAAGCTCTCAGTTGCAGTGGAAACCACAGGACACAAGAGATGCCAGGACCATTGAATGGTTGTCAAAGACAGTGATAGGTATGGAGTAAAGATGGCCCAAGGCTACTGGGGAAGCTGTGTGTTTTGCGAATGGCAAGGCAGAAGAAGCCGTACTACCCAAGTCCTTGGCACTTGGAAGAGTATGAGTCTCAGACATTAAGCTTTTTACACTGTTAGATTTTGATTGTGCTTTGATGGGATTGTAACTGTGCCCTGTTGCTTCCCTGTTGGAGTAACAAAGTATCAAACATGTTTTTGATCTTAAAGAACGCCTCAGTTGAGAAATTGTATATTTAAAAAAAAATCTTCAGACTTTTACAATGTTTGGAATCTTTTAAAGGCTATGGAACTTTTAAAGTTATACTACATTTTCTATTATGATATTAACATGAGATCTTGGGATTAAACAATAAAGAAATAGTTATGATTTAATAGTAATGTGTTTATGTGTCAAACTGACAAAAAGTCTATTGAGTTGGTTATTTTTTGTCAAGTTGACACAAATTAGAGTCATATGGGAAACGAGAACCAAAGCTAAGGAATTTACCTTAATCACGTTGGTCTGTGGGGGATTTCTACTGAACATTTTCTCAGTTAATGATTGATGTGGGAGGGTCCAGCCCACTGTGGGTGGTGCCATCCCAAGAAGGTGGTCCCAGGTCATATAAGGAAAGTAGCTGAGTAAGCCTGAGAGCTAGCTAGTAAACAGCACTCCTCTGTGCTCACTCCTTGAGGCTATTGCCTTAGCTTCCTTCCTTGGTTTCTCTCAATGATGCAAAACACATAAGCTAAAAGAAACCCTCCCTCACATCAAGCCATTTTTGGACAATGATTTATCACGTGATAAAATTAAGCTAAGACCAAAATGTTTCTCAGTCAAACTTAGAACTTGCTGATAGGCCGTCATGCTCTGGGAGTACCCTATCCCAGATTTCCTTATCTAGTGCCTTTCTTTTCTTTCTTTCTTTTTTTAATGTAAAAAATGATACGACAATGAGAGTTTTCTTATCTAAAATAATGAAATGCGTTGATTGGTTTTAAAATATTGGACCAGACTTGCATCTTGGAAACGACTCCTATTTGGTCAAAATTTTGCTTTTGTAGTCATGAGAGATGCTGGTCTGTTCATTAAAAATTCTGTCTTTGTTTGATTTTGGTATCAAAGTAATACTAATTGTATAAAATTAATTGGAAAATGTTAATATTCTTCCCTCTTAAAAATGTTTATTTACTTTATGTATATGAGTACACTGTAGCTGTCTTCAAATACACCAGAAGAGGGCATCAGATCCCATTACAGTTGCTTATAAGCCACCATGTGGTTGCTAGGAATTGAAATCAGGACCTCTGGAAGAGTAGTCAGTGCTCTTAACCACTGAGCCATCTTTCTAGCACCAATTTTCTTCCCTTTATAAAGAAAATATTATATAATATTGCTATAAACACTTTAGGTATGTTGTAGAGGTTTCCATTGAAACTATTTGGGCAGGAGATTTGGGAGAGGGGCTTGAAAACTTGCAAACAAAAACTTCTACATGGTGAAGAGCTCTTTTGTTACTGATTTTATTATAGGGAGTGAAGGAGCTTTTGTTTGGGGGACCCTTTTAATTCAGTTTGTGAATGGTATGTGTGTGGACTGTCTCCACATTTTTTTTTTGATGGCTTCAGGGTCTGTAGTGATATATCCTCCTATGTATCTTATCTCCCTTTTGTCAGCCTTGCTGGATGTTATAATGTTAGTGATCTCTTCCATGTGCCACCTATTTGTTTTATTAATTTCTTAGTGTTATCTTTTTACTTTAACCATTTTTTTGCTATAATCTTTATTGTTTATCTTTATTCTGCCCATGTTGTATTATTTTGCTTTCCTTTTTGCTTTTTATCCCTGAGGTGTGGAATTAGATAATTAATGAAAGATATTTTCTCTTTTCCTATGTTTGTTCTGTGAACTTTCCTTGCTTTAGAAGATGAGTCAACATTTCATTTAAATTCAGTTGACTATAGGTTTTTAAGTGTTTCTTTGAAATTCCCTGTGATTCATGAATCATTTATAAGTGAGGTTTTTTGTTTTTTGGTTTTTGGTTTCTAAGTCTAGCTAATTCCTCGTTTATATATTATAGTTTGAGTTCATTGTTGTCAGAGAACACATTCTGTAACACGTATTTAATTTTCCCAAGGTTGATGTCTTAGTTAGGATTTTACTGCTATGAACAGACACAATGACCAAGGCAAGTCTTATAAAGGACAACATATATTTGCAGTTTCTCACAGGTTCAGAGGTTCAGTTCAGTATCTTCAAGGCTGAAGCATGGTAGTATCTAAGCAGGCATGGTGCAGGAGGAGCTAAGAGTTTTACATCTTCATCTGAAGGCTACTAGCAGAATACTGTCTCTCAGGCAGCTAGGACAAGGGTATTAAAGTCCACACCCACAAGATCACACCTACTCCAACAAGTCCACACCTACTCCAACAGTACCACTCCCTGGGCCAAGCATATACAAGCCAGTACAGTTGGTTTAATGGCCTATCTTTGTATGTGGTCACTAGGCACTTGAAAAGAAAATAGATTTGCATTTGGGTGAAAGGCTTTGTAAGTGTCCTATTGGTTGAAGAGTTGGGGTTTTCTCTTTCTTTGCTAATTTTCTGTCTATTTGGTCTTTCAATTGTTGAGAAGGGGATACCGATTTATAATATATCTGTGGATGTATTTCTTAGGCATTCTTTACAACTCTATTGTTTGGTATATGAACATTGAGGATAGCTAAGTGTTTTAAGGGGAATGACCATTTTATCAACCTGTAATACCACTCCATTTCTGGTAATTGTCCTTCTTATGAAATCTATGCTTTTGTTGTAACATGCTTGCAGACAGGAACTTTTAACTCAACTTTAACTTATATTTTAGAACTCAGAGGACTTGGGGGAAAAGAGAGCCCAGAGACTGGTGGGGAGTGAGGTATGTGTGTAGTCCAATACTAAAGGAACAGGGAATTCTGGGAGAAGAGGTAGAAGAGGAGTTACTTCACATCCTTCTCTGAAAACCACTGGGATTAATAAATGAACAAAATTACCCAAAAAAGAGCAATGGTAGAGCTTGGCCTGTGCATGTCATAAGCTGTAAACTACAATGAAAAGCTACCAGGTAGGCTGGAGAGATGGCTCAGTGGTTAAGAGTACTGACTGTTCTTCCAAAGGTCCTGAGTCCAATTCCTGGCAATGACGTAGTGACTCACAACCATATGTAATGAGATCCGATGCCCTCTTCTGGTCTGTCTCAAAACAGCTACAGTACAGTACACTGACATAAAATAGATACATCTTAAAAAAAGAGAAAAGAAATAAAGAAAAGCTACCAGGGAAAGTGAAAGTGGAACCAAGACTGAGGAAAAAGGTTATTACTGTACCTCCAGACTCCAAAAGAGCCCTTTCTGCAAAAGTAACGGAGCAAATCGCCAGCCAGATATCTTGTGTTTGGACATATCACAGCTGGACCAGGGACATAGTACAAAGCATTCTCAGAGTTAAATGAAAGAACACTGTCTAATATGATGTTCATTTGGCCATTCCCACTCTCCTCTGATTGATATTTGTGTAATATCCTTTTCTATCCTACTTTCAACAAAACAGTATCTTATAATAATAAATAATTTTGTTTTGGACTGAATGTTTATGTTCTTTCTCAAATCCATATGTGGAAATCTTAACTCCCAACATGATGGTATTCAGGTAAATATTGGAAATTGATTAGGTTCATATGAATTCATGAAAATGGACCTCTTGTAATGATTAGGGATTGTATTAGTTACCTTTCTTCTTATGGTAACAAAGTATCTTACAAATACAACTTTAAGAAGGAATGATTTATTTTGGAGCAGGGTTATAGAGGGTGCAATCAGTCATGGAAGTGAAGGTCTGGCAGAGTTCAAGGCAGCCAGAGTATGTGACTAAGGCTCCTTACATCTTGGTGGGTCAGGAAGCAGAAAACTAAACTTGTTCCAGAAGTGGGAGGCCATGTATAACCTTTAATTCTTTACAAGTAGCGATACATTTACTAGCTAGGGTCCATGTCCCAAAGATTCCAAAACTTTCAAAGACAATGCCACTGAGAGGAGACAAAATTTCAAACTCATGAGCCTATGTGTGTGTGGGGGGGTACTCCATTTTGTACTGTATATTTCTTTTCAACTTGACACAAGCTAAAGTCATCTGATAGGAAGAAATCTCAGTTAAGAAAATGCTTTTATAAGTTCGAGCTGCAAACAATAGTGTAGGACATATTTCTTAGTGATTGATGAGGGAGGGTCCAGCCTATTATGGATGATGTTATCTCTGGGCAGGTGATCCAGGATTCTATATAAGAAAACAGGCTAAGCAAATTGTGCAAACCAATAAGCCCAACCTCCTTATTACCGCTGTATCAGCTCATAGCTCCAAGTTCCTGTTCCGTTTGAGTTCCTGTTAGGGCTTCCTTTAGTGATGGACTAAAATGCAGAAGTGTAAGCCAAACAAACCCTTTCCTTCTCAACTTGCTTTTTGGACATGGTGTTTTACCCCAGCAATAGAAACAAATCCTAAGCCACATATAAATTGTAATGTTCTACTCCTGGCCATATCATGATGCAAAATGCATTTAGCCCAATCTTAATATTTAGGCCAAATCTTAATGGTCCAGTTGCATTATCTAAACTGAAAAAGCCTTGATGAGTTCTCCCCAGCATACTTGCTTTTTTAGGCCACTTCCACTTGGTCCTTGCAGTTTTGCTTTGCAGATAGGTTCTTGGGAACTCTAGCATCGAAGAGTCTCTGTTTTAACTGAAACCTTACCTTCATAGAACTTTATACATTGTCCTATGAAGCCATCTCTTCTGAGAGTCTGACCTTGGTATGTATTTCCTGGCCTCACAGACATTTATCTAAAGTTTTGGGACAAGCCTTGAGATGGTTTGCATATTCTTGGCCCAGGGAGTGGCACTATTAGAAGGTGTGGCCTTGTTGGGGTGGGCTTGGAGACACTCTGGGGGTGGGCTTGGAGACACTCCTCCTAGCTGCCTGAGGATGCTTAGTCTGTTCCTGGCTTTCTTTTGATGAAGATGTAGAACTCTCAGCTCCTCCTGCACCATGCCTGCCTGGATGCTACCATGCTCTTGTCTTGATGATAATGGACTGCATCTCTGAACATGTAAGCCAGCCTCAATTAAATGCCATTTATAAGAATTGCCTTGGTCATGGTGTCTGTTCACAGCAATAACACCCTAACTAAGACAAGCCTCTATGACCCCATCACTATTGCATTTTGCATGCCTGAAAAGTCAGCACCATACAAACAGTGCCAAGTTCTGATGCTGGGTTGGAATATAGCTGGACCCTTGTAGATCACGACTATAGCATTCACCGAATCCCTGAAAAGCTGAATCAATACCTATGAAAGTACTTTCCTACATTGCCCTGTTTGGGCAGCACATCTCTGCTGACCATCTTCTTTCAAATGAAAGTCATTCAAGTAGATTTTAATTTTACACCTTGGAACTTTCAGTAGACGGTGAAGGGACTCTGGCTGGTTTGAGCATACTTGGATGGTTCTGATAGGCCTTACCCTTCTCCCTAATATCCTCTGCCTTGTTAAAAACTGTTAGATTACATTCCTAAATCTAGCCCCTAAGGTCTATTCCCTAATTGGGCCAACTCCTCTTCCCAAGAGGCTATCAAGGTCTAGCTGTAAAAGTATTGCAGTCCATCAATCAACCCCTCACTTTTGGCTCACCTAATTAACATGCCCAATTAAAACTAAACACCTCATCCTAACACAGTTTCCCCTTGTACTTTTTCAAATTGTTATTTGCCTATGGGTCATATCTGTTTTCTCCTTTATCCAGAGATAGTCCTTTGTCTTCTCAGGAACATACCCCTCTCCCCTTTTCCTCCCCTCTCCTTTGTTCCTTTCCTTTCCTTCCTCTTCCTCTATCTCCTACCTTTGTTCTTTATCCCTGCCCTCTGTCCCTCTTGGGCACATAAATCTCCTTTGTGCTAAGAACTTGGTCTTGAGAGTCCTGAGCAGATCTTTTTCCTTTCAGATGGGGTCTTCGAGGCAGCTTCCTACTCTCAATGCAAAGTGTACCATTTCCTTTTTAGAGACGCTGATCTCTTTAACATTTATAGCTAATTTGTCCATATCTGCAAATCTCAAAGTTCTCATGCTTCTTTGTGGGTTGATGTCTATATGCAAGTGAAGGCAGGAACAAGATAAGGCAAAGCCTGTGATTGGGCAGTGAAAAAGAAAGGTGGGCACAGAATTTTTGTGAGGCGGAAGAGATAGAAGAAGAGGCAGAAGAAACCAAGATGGAGGAAGAGAAGGACGACCTGGATCTGTGTGGTTTTACATAGCCACAGGTAGTTCTGAATATCTTATAAGGACTGAATTATTACAGGACAATTTGTCTTATCTAGGTGGGAAGTTTATATCAATATCAACTGGCTCTGAGTTTATTGTGTGGATGTTTTGTGGGGTAAGAATTTACTGATATTAATCTGATTGATAAATTACAAGTCTCGAGAGTTTTAGTTTTACTGGGTTACTGGGAATTGTGACTGAGCAGAGTCTGCAGCAAGAAATTCATGAGATAGGTGGTTGTTGCATTGGGCTGGTGTTGCTGTGACCCACCAAGGGAACTTAGCGTGTCAGGTGGAGACATTTCAAGAGCTCTGGGCCAGAGAGTCTGCCAAGCTTGGCTGACCGAGATGAGGACACCATGCTGGTGCCATGCTCCTTGTCTTGCTAAACTTTACATTTTTTACATCTTTATGCTCTCCTGTTTGCTTTAGATTCTCACTGTAAATCTGGCTGAAGGCAGCAGTAATAACCTTGTCATCTCTAAGCCAGGAAGAAGACCCTTCCTGGAGCCCCCCCTATGCTGGCATCCTGATTTTAGACATCCTGGTTCCAGAGCTATTTATTGTTCAGGCAACTCTGTCCATAGAGTTTTGTGGGACTAGTATGACCTAGTTATGGGTTAGGAGTCTTAAGCTATTTCTTCCAAGATAATGTCTTAATTTTGTATTACATCACACACAGTACCATTAGTGCTATACGAGGTCTGGCTGAAATAAACTGTTTCTAAATGCAGAAAACAAACCATACTAAACACCCTATAGCAAGTTATGATGCAGTGCTGAAGTAGGAATCCGTATGCATTGTGATCTGAGACTCTGCAACAGCTGAGGCTTCCTGTTGTGGGATCTGTGATTTTTTTTTATAATGGGTGACAAAGCTACTGGTTTATCTAATAATTTTGCATTCATAATTGAATAAGTGCCAAATTATAGTCTCCTGAGTCTCTCTGGAGCCTGGGAGGAAATGTTTCAATTCAGAGGAAATTACTACAAAACATCATTTAGGAGAACCATAGAACCCTTAATCCTACTTAAGGTCTGTGTTAGGATTTCATTGCTATGAAGGGACAATATGACCAGGTAAATCTTATAAAGAAAAACATTTAACTGGGGCTGGCTTATAGTTTTAGAGGTTTAGTCCCTTACCATCATGATGGGAAGCATGGCTGCGTCCAGGCAAACATGGTGCTGAAGAGGCCAAGAGTTCTGCATTGTGGTCTAAAGGCAGCCAGGACAAGACTGTCTTCCACACACTGGGTGGAGCCTGAGCACAGGAGACCTCAAAGCCCTTCTATAAAGTGACACAGTACCTCTAACAAGACCACACCTCCTCCAATAAGGCCACACCACCTAATAATGCCACTCCCTATGGCCAAGCATTTAAACACATGAATCTATAGGTCCCAAATCTATTCAAACCACCACAAGGTCCTTAGCTGTTAAGGATAAATTTGGACATGTTTTAAAGCTTGGGTCTAAAGAGACAGAACCAAATATTATTTCTTAAAAGGCTTTAAAAATTATCAGAGGCCAAAATCTCATCAATAACAAATTGGACCAGGCAAGGTCTAGAGCGTAACTGGATCCCGTCAGAAGAGCACAGGAAGCCAAATTTCTGTTTAGTCCTTGGGGTTCAGGGATTACTGCTATCTAGGGCCAGGGACCCTGAATTGGCCAGGTGTGATGTCTCAGGGGACTCCAGCCTCTGCTGCTTCCCTGTAGGCCAAAACCTGTATGCAAAAAGCACCCTCCTTAGCATTTCCACTTGACAGTGTAAGAAGGGATGGTCCCACAAGCATCCCAATTACCTTCTCTGTGGTTGTGGCTTCTGCATAAAGAAAAAAAAAAGATTTTCCCTAGAGAACAGCATGTTCTGTACTTCAGAGTTCAGTTCTGACTCCTGAACAATGGTTTTCCAGGCAGCCCCAGATTGAATTGGCACAGGCACTCTTTCCATCAAAGGCAGCCTTGCCTTATGAAGTCCAAGGAGGGAGCTGGAGGGGTTAAGTATGCAGGGAAGTCAGCACCCTGATTTAAAAGTTGTGGACTTGATTCTCTGTCTGGGGGCAGGACTGGTGCAATCTGAAGGACAGTTACCAGTTTCTTTCCCCACATTCCTTCCCTTTCTTTTTTCCCTTTTCATTAAAGTTATAAATAACCAGCTCACATCTTAATGAAAAGGAGTGGTGTGAAGGACCAGAGGCCTCGGAAGGAACCTGCAGTAATAGCGCAGTTGCTAAGAAACAGGGCTGGACAAGTTAATTTTGTTGGCATAACATCTCCTTGTTATTTAATCTCGTGGCGTATGCATTTCGTCCGTCTGTCACCACACTACTGAAGCCAGAAGAAGCTGCTAATTGCAACACCAAGGTTGCAAACATACCTGTCCAAACCTTGTGGAGATTTTTAACTGTCAGAGTGAGGCCTGAGCTTTGATTTTGCTTCTAGAGGAACGGAGGAGAAAGCTGGTGAGGGGCCATCCCTTGCTCCCTGCCAGACCAAACACATGCCCAGGAGTGGCTCATTCTGGCTTAACATTAGTCACTTGGGTTCCTTTTGGAGTGGGCCAATGTTTGGCTTTCACTCTCAAGAATACTGGTTTAATTGGTCTGAAAATGGGGCCCAGGCATGAGAATTTATGGGTCCCAATGATCCTGGGCTGAGCACCACTCATTTGTTTGTAGGACCATTGCTGGATCCCATTCTTCTGGTCCCAGAGCATATGCTGTTTACTCCAGTTCAGGTATACAGATATTTTAAAAACTGTATGTATGTATGTATGTATGTATGTATGTATGTATGTATGCATATGTGTATGGTGTGTGGGCATGTGTATATGTGTGGTTGTACATGAGTACCCATGAATGTGTAGTGCATATGTAAATCAGTTGTTGATATTTGGCTTCTTCCTTGATTGTCTCCACTTGTATATTGAGATAGTCCCCCACCCCCAGGTCCTCCCTGAAACCCTGGTAGCTGTGAGCTGACATGCCCACTAGCTTCATTGGATTCTGGGCACCAGATCTTCTCCATTTCTTACTCTTATGTCCTTATGCTTGTGGGGCAGGTGCTTCAGCACACTATTAAAAAGCTATAAGGATGGGGGATATGGGGCAGTGGACTACTGAGCTCAATAATTCCAGTGTGGAATAGATTCAGATCAGATCTATATGGTTCGGGCCAGTGATGCTGCAGTTTTCAGGTTGGCCTGCAGGTGGAGGAAGAGCATAACACAGACTCAAACTCCTGGGGATTCATAGACTAATTTACCTCAACAGTCATAGTCATCTACAGGTTCACTAAGTCTGGTGCCCTGGTGGCTCTCAGGATCCCTTTGGTAGTTTGTTTACCTATGCAAGAATATGATGAAGAAAAAAGCTAGATGGAGGGGACGAGGGGCTGCTTCCCCTCTAGATATTACAACACAAAAACCAAAATTTGAAGAAATCTGGTCAGGATCAGTTTCTAGTTGAATCCAAACTGTGTGAGCTTTGATCGCCATCAAGCGACAGACAGAAGTATTTTTCTAGGATGCAGTTGCTTCCAGAGGAAAGTCTTTCAGTTATCACACTGCTGGTCCGTGAGTTACCATTCTTTCCCCCTCAGTGGTGAGTTTGTTAACAAGAATGAGTCGTGAATTAGCACTGGGGAGTAATGGTCAGTCCCTGGGTGCTTGATACAGAAATGACTCATTGGCCATTTTGAGGAGCCTCCAGCCCTCATGGGAATACAGCAGATTGGAGTGGCCTGCAAGATGGATCAGTGCTTGCCTTATGTCTTAGTTAGGATTTTACTGCTGTGAATAGACATCATGACCAAGGCAACTCTTAAAAGGACAACATTTAACTGGGGCTGGCTTACATGTTCAGAGGTTCAGTCCATTATCAAGGTGGGAGCATGGCAGCATCCAGGCAGGCATGGTACAGGAGAAGCTGAGAGTTCTCATCATCAGAAGGCTGCTAGGAGAAGACTGACCTCCAGGCAGTGAGGATGAAAGTCTTAAAGTCCATGCCCTCAGTGACACACCTACTCCAAGGCTATACCTCAAAATAATGGCCACACCCCGGGCCACAAATATGCAAAACACTACATCCCACTCCCTGGCCCCCATAGGCTTGTTCAGGCACATGTGTCTATGGGGACCACTGCTAAAACATTTAGTCTAACTTTAAAAGTCTCCATAGTTTATAATAGTCTCAATAATGTTAGAAGTCCAAAGTTCAAAGTCTCTTCTGAGATTCATCTAATCACTTAACTGTAATCCTCAAAGCAAGACAGTTGGGCAAACTTCAAACTATGCATCTCCCTGGATGATGTCAAAGCAGTCTTCGGATCTCCAGCTCCTTTTTCATCTATGTTGACTGCAACAAACTTCTTTCTCATGGGTTAGTTGTACTCCTTGTTAGCAGCTTTCCTCAGCAGATAGCCCATAGCTCTGGCATCTTTAACATCTTGGGGTCATCAGGTCAACTCCAGATTCAAAGCTTCCTGTTCCATTGTCTGGGATCCCCCGAAGGGCTTGAGTCACTTTTCCAGCTCTGCCCTCTGGTTAACTCCACTTCACTGCTGCCACTGTTCTCAATGAGCAGCCCATGGTATTGGCATCTCCAATGCTCTGGGGTCTTCTGCAGCAATTAGGCTTCACCAATAGCCTCTCACAGGCTCTCTTTGTGGTGCCAAACCTCAACTTCTTTGCATGGCCCCATCAGTCCTGCAATTGAGGCTGCACCTTCACCAATGGCCTTCCATGGCCTCTCACAGTGCTAAGCCTCAGCTGTTCTTCATGACCACTTCAAGTCTTCAAAACCATTTCCACCTGGGTGACTCTTACACATTACCAAGTCCACCTGCTGCATGAGGTACAACCTTGGCTATCTCTGGAACACAGCTTCTTTGTGTTCTTAGAAAATACTTCCCAGAAGATTTCTTGTCAGTGATGCTGGTCTCTTCTTAACCAACTCAATTTCTTAGCTCCAGCTGACCAGCACCAGTTGTCTCAGTAATCCCTTCTATTCTAGACTTTAAAGCCAGAGCCATGTGGCCAAAGCTGCTGAGTTCTGCTGCTTGGTGGGTCTGAAACATACCTCTCCTTATTCTATTACCAGCTTCCTGTTTTCCAACTCTGTCACTACCTAAGTTTGGCTGTCCTGGAACTTGCTCTGTAGATTGACCTTGAATTCAGAGATCTTCATGGCTCTGTCACCTGGGATTCTTTACCCAGAATTTGCTCTGTCCCAGGCTGGCCTGTAATTCTCTAGAGATCTGTTTTGTTTTGTCTTCTGGGATTAAAGGAATGTACTACTATACCTGGACCTAAATTACCTGGGCGGGATCTTGCCCAAAGTCCCACTTCCTTAACCTGTTATTTCCTAGAACATAGGCTTCAGCTCCATTCTATTTTCTGGTACCTGTTTAATACTTGAACCATATATTTTATATTTTTTTCTCAGTTTTCTCCTTTCCATTAAAATGCTCTTCACAAGAGTGAACTTTAGTAATTACACAAAAGAATTTATACTAGGCTGTTTTGAGACTTCCCTTTTCAAAGCAATTAATCTCAATCTCTTCACCTTAGCCTCAGGCAGACTATTCAGACAATGGCCAAAAGCAGCCACATTCTTCATCCAAATACCACAAAAACAGTTTCTATGCTACGTGCTGAAATTCTTCTCTGCTGAAATCTTTTGAGCAAGGTCTGTACAGTTCAAGTCATTCTCAGCAACAAAGTCTTCCGTATTCCTGCTAGGATGGCCCAGTAAGCCCCACTTAAAGCATTCTACTGCTTTCCAAATTCAACGTCCCCAAATCCACATTCTTCCAAACAAAAGCATGGTCAGGCCCATCACAGTAGTGCCCCCAGTCTCTGGGACCAACTTCTGTCTTAGGGTTTTACTGCTGTGAACAGACACTGTGACCAGGGCACCTCTTATAAAGACAACATTTAATTGGGGATGGCTTACAGGTTCAGAAGGCAAGTCAGTTATCATTAAGGTTGGAACATGGCAGCATCCAGGCAAGCATGGTACAGGAGCTGAGAGTTATAGATACATTTGCTAGGAGAAGACTGGCTTCCAGGCAGCTAGGATGAGGGTCTAAAAGCCCATACCCTCAGTAACACACCTACTCCAAGGCTACACCTACAAATAGTGCCACTCCCTGGACCAAAAATATTCAGACCACTACACCTTATAATCACAAGGACATGAGTTTGATCGATTGATCCCGCTTTAAGAAAGCTGAGCATAGTGCTGTAAACGCCTCAGAACTGCAGCAACATTAGTGGAAAGGTTCTATTATTCTTATTAGCTAATTGGCTTAGCCTACTCGGTCAATTAGGGACCATGTCCTCAGAGAGAAAACTCTGAGGTTACCATAAAAGGTGGATGGTGTTCAAAGAAAGACAATTTCAATAGACTTCTGGGCTTTCCATGTACATGAACATGTGCATTTACTTAGGTGCATACATGCACACATAAAATTTATATTTATATTTAACTCCTTAATATCTCTGTCTCATCTATCTATCTATCTATCATCTATCTAACTATCTGTCTGTCTGTCTATCTATCTATCTATCATCTATCTATCTATCTATTTGTCTGTCTGTCTGTCTATCTATCTATCTATCTATCATCTATCTATCTATCTATTTGTCTCTGTCTGTCTGTCTATCTATCTATCTATCTATCTATCTATCATCTATCTATCTATCTATCTATCTATCTATCTATCTATCTACCTACCTACCTACCTACCTACTTACCTACCTACCTATCTCTCTGCAAGCCTACAATCTATTTTTCTATCTAGGATTTTTAGGATCAATACTTTTCCTTGCCAGTACCAAAAAAGGTCTTTGCTTGGTGAAATATCAGATAGGCTCCTAACCTTCCTTAGAGCCCAACTGAGTGTCTCTTGGCAAGAATCTAACTGAACCAGCCTAGCCAGAGCCCTTTCTGATCCACTTACCCTTGGTCTCTGATCGGGTTCTTTCCACTGTTGTTCCCCAGGGATGTTAGCTTATGTTTGCTGCCTTCACCAAAACCCACAATAGGTTAAAACATGAGAATACATGGCCTCTGAGGTTTCCTTACCTCTTTTACACCCAGATTGCATCTTGATTCTCATTTCTGTTGACCCAAGCTGCATGTGGAATGGAGTCCAGTTCTGCACTTAGGTCTCTTTCCCCATTGTTACATAAAGCCTTCAGTGAAATAGGTCTTACTGTGTTGCCATCAAGTTCTGGCGTTTCTCTGAAACTAACCTCTAACTAACATTAGTGAAATGATTTTTTGTGCACATGTAACTCTTCCAGGCATTAAATCCAAGGACATATAGCAATAAATAGAATCTCATCCCCTCCTGGGAATTAATTTTTTTCCTGGTGCATCATCTTCTGTATATTGGACATGGACATGGGACATCAAATTGACCTGGTAGAGCCAGCTCAGCTTCTCCAGAGCCCTAGAAACCATGGTAGTGTGGGTGACTTTGCATATGGGCTCTCTGCAGGCCCAAACCTGTCAATAGAAACTGCTCCATTCTCTCCTGGCTGAGAGGAACCTGATCTAGCAGCCCCGAGGGGCTGGCCTTTCTCCTGGGTTGGGTAGAAACATGCCTGCTGCCATCCCATTCACCATGGGGGATGCTGTAGTCTCTCTGTGTCACGCTTGGACAGCTGTTTATTATATGAAATGCAACAGGGAATGACATGGATCACCATAAAGAAATAATTATGCAAACAACTACACACAAACTAGTGCCAGACACTGTTCCTGGGTCTGGGGCTAGAGCCCTGAATTGTTACAGATACCAGGCTCTGAAGGGCTCCAGGTCTACTTGGATTTTGTTCTTTAATGCACAGAGAATACTGAGGAACAGAGATTCACCAAAGCACCACGTTCATGAAATGAGACCCATTATCCCTGCAGAAGAAAGAATAGAGATACTATCTCCCTAATTAGCCCCAAGGAAGCAATCTCTTGGGCACTGCTCAAACAGATTCCTGGACCCTTCCCTAGAGAGGCCACGAGGACATGTGTATGTCTAATTCCTGCCCCGACATATACCCTAGAGTAGGATCAGGACTGTGACTCTCAGCCTCTTCTTCACCTCAGAATGAAGTTCTCTGCTCTTCCTTTTAGCCAAGCAGACTGAAATATTGGTCCCCATGATGACTCCCGCACTCCACAACAGATGAGATGGTGGGTGTGGTTAACAGCATAGTTTTCAGCCAGATGATCCTGGTTATGCCAGTCTCTCACATTTGGTATCTGGGACTTTGAAGAATAGTGGGACCTTCACACAGGTCTTTTCACCATGAGAATAAAGGCTCTCCTATTTCCTGGGTGTTCAGGCTTCAGAAGGTTGATAGGAGTGAAGCTCCTGGCTGGAACTGCGTAGGCTCATACTGGTTCAACAGGAATCCATTGCTTCACAGAAGCTTCTAGGCTAATTCTGGATGCTTTATTTCTTCAATGAAGGCTGCTGGTGCAGGGCTCTAGCTACACTTTTCTCCGATGGTTGAAATAAATATGCCACTTCATGCTTCTCCACCAGATGTCAGGCCAAGGCTGTGCAATAAAGCCAGTCCTGGGCTTTGCCAGGTGCAACAGTCCAAAGGTAGAAGGAATCATGGTTCTCAAAGACCTGGTCTAGAGCTCCCATGTTTGTTTATTTTTATCAGCATCATTAATGAGGAAGAAAATACAAGTCCAACCACACTGAGGGAGAGGGGCACAGACCTGTCTCTTAGGAGTGGATTCCAGAAAACTCACAGCTGTGCTATAAAATGGCCACACTTTCCTTTTAATTAAAAAAAAAAAAAAGAAATTAGACACTATCTTATGTAGTTCAAGATATTCCCAAATTCACATAATCCTCTGCTTCAGTTTCCAAAGTCCCAGCTAATCCTCACCCCCTCCCGTGTGTGTGTGTGTGTGTGTGTGTGTGTGTGTGTGTGTGTGTATGCACATGCATACTGAATGTCTGTGGGTGTGTATGTCTGTAGATATGCATGCATGTGTGTGCATATGCAAGTAGAGGTCAGAGGTCAATTTTGAGTGTCATTTCCCAGGGTGACAGCAGGATGCTTTTCACCTTGAGTTTTGAGAAAGGGTCTTTATTTGACATGAACTCACTGATTAGATTAGGCTGACTGATCAGAGAGCCCAAGAATATGCATGTTTGTGCCATTTTAGAGATGGGATTATAAGTACACCAGCTTTTCAATGTGGATTCCGGGGGACTGAGCCCAGATCTTCATGTTTACAGGGCATGAACACACTGAGCCATCTTCTCAGTCCACTGTGCTCACTCCTGGCTTTGACTCCTGCTTTGTCTCTATTCTTCCCCATGCTGTCTGGGGATCTGCTTATTCTATCGCATTCTTCTCTCATTTTCTGACAGGGCCTCATCTTTATATTGTTAACACTGACTTCTGACTTTTCTTAGTTTCTTTTCTTTTTTGTGTTGCAGAGAATTTTGTCCCATCTGTTGAGATTGAAATCAGAAACCACATCTTTGCCCCTTAGAACATTTTTTGTGATGTTTTATTAACAGGATCATCAATGCTGACACAAAGTTACCCATGATCTTCTCTCAGTGAATCCACTAACATATTCTGTAAAGCAAAATTTTTTTTACAAAGCATGCCACCGGTATGGTTGCAACAGGAATTTTGCGGATATTTTTGCTATTACAGAAGTTTTAATTCATATCAAGTACTGGAGGCAGTGATTCTGATTTTGTATCAACTATCTGAACTGCCAGATTCCACATGCACATCTACATAGGACTCCATCTCCATTTATCTGTCATTTGAGATTAAAATCTCAGCCCAACACTTATTTTTCTTTTAAATCATATTTTATTTATTTGGATTTCAAATGTTATCCCCTTTCCCAGTTTCCATTCTGCAAGTCCCTATTCCATCCCCCCTTACCTTGCCTCTATGAGGGTGATGCTCCCCAACCCACCCACCCACCCACTCCCGCCTTACCGCCCTACCATTCCTCTACACTGGGGCATCAAGCCTTTACAGTACCAAGGGCCTCCCCTCATATTGATACCAGATACGTCAGCTCCTTTAGTCCTTCCCCTAACTCCTCCATTGGGGTCCCTGTGATCAGTCCAATGGTTGGCTTCAAGCATCCGCATCTGTGTTGGTCAGGATCTGGCAGAGCCTCTCAGGAGACAGCTGTATCAGGCTCCCGTCACAAGCAGTTCTTGGCATCAGCAATAGTTCTGTGTTTGGTGTCTGCATGAGGGATAGATTCCCCAGGTGGGGCAGTCTCAGTTGCTGCTCCACTCTTTGTCTCTGTATTTTCTTTAGACAGGAGAAATTCTGGGTTAAAATATTGGAAATGGGTGGATGGCCCTCTCCCTCAACCAGGGGGCCATGCCTAACTTCTAGATACGGTCTTGACAGGTTCTCTCTCCCCTTTGTGGGGTATTTCAGCTAATGTCATCCCCATGGGATCCTGGGAGGCTCTTGCTTTCCTGGCATCTGGGACTTTCTGGTGGCTACCCAAAGTTTCCCATACCCCAATTGCTACACAATTTCCTGGCTCTTTGTACATCTCCTTCATCATACCCGATTCTGTCCCCTTTTCTTCTCTCTCCTCTTTTCCTTCCAAGTCCCCCCCAACCCTTTATTTCTTTGATTATTATTATTTATACTAAGTAGAACTGAAGCATCCATAAGTTGGTCTTCCTTCCTCTTAAAGCTTCATGTGGTTTGTGAATTGTATCATGGGTATCCCAAACTCTTTGTCTAAAATCCACACATCAGTGAGTATATACCAAGTGTTCTTTTGTGACTAGTTACCTCACTAAGGATGACATTTTCTAATTCCATCCACTTGCCTGAGAATTTCATGAAGTCATTGTTTTTTAATAGCCGAGTAGTATTTCATTGTGTAAATGTAACACATTTTCTATATCCAGTCCTCTGTTTAAGGACATCTGGGTTCTTTCCAGCTTCAGGCTATTATAAATATGACTGCTATGAACATGGCAGAGCATGTGTTCTTATTACATGCTAAAGCATCTTTTGGGTATATGCCCAGGAATAGTGTAGCTGGTTCCTGAGGTAGTGCTATCCCCAATTTTCTGAGGAACCACCAGACTGATTTCCAGAGTGGTTACACCAGCTTGCAATTTCACCATTAATGGAGAGTGTTCCTCTTTCTCCACATCCGTGCCAGCATCTGCTGTCACCTGAATTTTTGATCTTAGGCATTCTGACTGGTGTGAGAATTTGTGAGGTTCATTTTGATTTGCATTTCCCTGATGACTAAGGATGTTGAACATTTCTTTACGTGCTTCTCAGCCATTCAGTATTCCTCAGTTGAGAACTCTGTTTAGCTCTGTTACCCATTTTTATTGGGTTATTTGATTCTCTAGAGTCTAACTTCTTGAGTTCTTTGTATATATTGGTTATTAGCCCTCTATTGGATGTAGGGTTGGTAAAGATCTTTCCCCAATTTGTTGGTTGCCATTTTATTCTAGCGACAGTGTCTTTTGCCTTATAGAAGCTTTGCAATTTTATGAGGTCCAATTTGTCTATTCTTGATCTTAGAGCATAAGCCATTGGTGTTCTGTTCAGGAAATTTCCCCCTGTGCCCATGTGTTTGGGTTTTTTCCACTTTCTCTTCTATTAGATTTAGTGTATCTGGCTTTATGTGGAAGTTCTTGATCCACTTGGACTTGAGCTTTTTACACAGGGAGATAAGAATGATTGATTTGCATTCTTCTACATGCTGACTGCCAATTGAACCAGCACTATTCATTGGAAATGCTGTCTTTTTCCCACTGGATGGTTTTAGCTTCTTCATCAAAGATCAAGTGACCATAGGTATGTGGTTTCATTTCTGGGTCTTAAGATCTATTCCACTGATCTACTTGTCTATCTTTGTGCCAATACCATGCAGTTTTTATCACTATTCCAGCTTGAGGCTAGGAATGTTGATTCTCCCAGGAGTTCTTTTATTGTTGAGAATAGTTTTTGCTATCCTGGGTTTTTTGTTATTCCAAATAAATTTGAGAATTGCTCTTTCTAACTCTATGAAGAATTGAGTTGGAATTTTCATAGATGGGGAGTGCACTGAATCTGTAAATGGACATTTTTACTATATTAATCTTGCCAATTCATGAACATGGGAGATCTTTACATCTTCTGAGGTCTTCTTTGATTTCTTTCTTCAAAGACTTGATGTTCTTGTACAGATCTTTCACTTGTTTGGTTAGAGTCATCCCAAGATATTTTATATTATTTGTGACTATTGTGAAGGGTGTCATTTCAGCCCATTTATCCTTTGAGTAGAAGAAGGCTACTGATTTATTTGAGTTAATTTTATACCCAGCCACTTTGCTGAAGTTATTTATTGGCTGTAGGAGTTATCTGGTAGAATTTTTGGGGGGTCACTTAAGTATACTATCATATTATCTGCAAATAGTGAGATTTCTATTCCTTCCTTTCCAATATATTTCCTTTTGACTTCCTTTTGTTGTCTAATTGCTCTGGCTAGGACTTCAAGTACTATATTGACTAGGTAGGGAGAGAGTAGGCAGCCTTGTCTAGTCCCTGATTTTAGTGGAATTGCTTCAAGTCTCTCTTCATTTAGTTTGATGTTGGCTACAGGGTTGCTGTATATTGTTTTTTTTTACTATGTTTAGGTATGGGCCTAAAATTCCTGATCTTTCCATAAAGGGCTGTTGAAATTTTCAGATGCCTTTTCAGCATCTAATGAGATGATCATGTGGCTTTTTTCTTTGAATTTGTTTATGTGGCAGATTACCTTGATGCATTTTGGTATACTGACCCATCCTGCATCTCTGAGATGAACCCTATTTGATCATGATGGATGATCATTTTGATGAGTTCTTGGATTTGGTTTGTGAGAATTTTATTGAATATTTTTGCATTAACATTCATGAGGGAAACTCATCTGAAGTTCTCTTTCTTTGTTGAGTCTTTGTGTGCTTTTGGTAGCAGGGTAACTGTGGATTTATAGGACAGGTTGGGAAAGCGTTCCTTCTGTTTCTATTTTGTGAAATAGTTTGAAGAGTATTGGTATTAGATCTTCTTTGAAGGTATGATAGAATTCTGCACTAAACCCATCTGGTCCTGGGATTTTTTAGATTGGGATTTTTTTTTTAATGACTGCTTCTATTTCTTTAGGAGTTATGGGACTGTTTAGATGGTGTAGTGGCTATTCCTGGTTGTCAACTTGACTATATCTGGAATGAACCCCAATCCAGAATTGGAAGGCTCACCTGTGATCCTGATCTTGAGGCTGGATGATACAAGTTTCTGACATGAATCTTGGTATGGAGATCTTGAGGCATAGTGGCTATGAATCCCCAGACATTAAGGCAAGGAGATCTCTGAGTTCAAGGTCATCTGGAACAAAGCAAGTCCCAGATCCAGGAGTGGTTGTACACCTTTCATCTGGGACACACCTTCTGCTGAAGACCCACATAAGGACACTGGAAGAAGGAAGACTCTCTTCACCTGCTTGTCTTGAGGGACTGGGCAACTACTAGATCCTTGGACTTCCATTCAAAACTGCTGCTGACCATTGTTGGGAGAGTTGAACTATAGACTGTAAGTCATCGACAAATTCTCTTACTGTATAAAGACTACTCATAAGTTCTGTGACTCTAGAGAATCTTAACTAATACAGATAGTTTATCTGATCCTGATTTAACTTTGGTACCTAGTATCCGAGTAGAAAATTGTCCATTTCATCCAGATTTTCCAGTTTTGTTGAGCAAAAGCTTTTGTAGTAGGATATGATGAATTTTTTAAAATTTCCTCAGTTTCTGTTATGTTTTCGTTGCCATTTATGATTTCATTAACTTGGATACTGTCTTTGTGCCTGGCTAAGAGTTTATCAATCTTGTTGGTTTTCTCAAAGAACCAGCTCCTCATTTTGTTGATTATTTGTATAGTTCTTTTTGTTTCTACTTGGTTGATTTCAGCCCTGAGTTTGATTGTTTCTTGCTGTCTACTCCTCTTGGGTGCATTTGCTTCTTTTTGTTCTAGAGCTTTCAGATGTGTGGTTAAGCTGCTAATGTATGCTCTCTCCAATTTCTTTATGGAAGACTCAGAGCTATGAGTTTTCCTTTTAGCACTGATTTCATGGGGTCCCATAAGTTTGGATATGTTGTGCCTTTATTTTCATTAAATTCTAAAAATATTTAATTTTTTAAATTTCTTCCTTGACCAAGCTATTATTGAGTAGAGCATTGTTCAGCTTCTATATGTATATGGGCTTTCTGTTGTTTTTGTTGTTATTGAAGACCAGCCTTAGTCCGTGGTTGATCTGATAGGATGCATGGGATTATTTCAGTCTTATTGTATCTGTTGAGGCCTGTTTTGTGACTAATTATATGATCGTTTTTCAAGAAGGTACCATTGAAAGAGTTAAAATTTCAAGTTAGCCCCCACTAACCCTGCCTTGAGGACAAGTATGTCTCAAGGCTGAGAACAAAAACCGCAGACCACCTGTTCTTGATAAGGTCTGACACTGCAGTCCTGAGAAAAACAAGTATGAAGGTCAGTGTGCCCCAAAACAGAGTGGTCTGGAGTTGAATCATATCCAAAAGCAGACAGAGAGTGCCAATTTGAATAAACCAATAAAATTGTTATGTGCTTGTTGCTAACTGCCTATGTAATTTTCCCTATAAACATGTCCCCCTAATTGAGTTTGGGGTCAACTCCTCTATCTCCTGTGTGAGATATGTGTCATCTGGCTTTCTCCCCCGCCCCCTTAAATAAACCTCTTGCTTGATTGCAGCAGGTTAGGCTCTCTGCGAGTTCTTGGGTTCACGTTATCC
This sequence comes from Micromys minutus, assembly GCF_963924665.1. Lineage (NCBI taxonomy): Eukaryota > Metazoa > Chordata > Mammalia > Rodentia > Muridae > Micromys > Micromys minutus. The sequence continues at coordinate 728,542 of NC_137971.1, forward strand.
TGGTACTAGAGTGAGGGGCTTCCCCAAATTGGAGGTCTTTTACCATGAGGTACTAAGAAGAAGGTATATTTTTTTGTTTTAGAATGGAATGTTCTATAGATATCTGCTAAATCCATTTGGTTCATAACTTCTGTTAGTTTTACTGTGTCTCTGTTTAGTTTCTGTTTCCATTATTTGTCCATTGGTGAGACTGGGATATTGAAGTCTCCCAGTATTATTGTATAAGGTGCAATGTACTTTGAGTTTTAGTAAAGTTTCTCTTATGACGTGGGTGCCCTTGCATTTGGAGCATAAATGTTCAGAATTGAGAATTCATCTTGGTAGATTTTTTCTTTGAGGGGTATGAAATCCTTCTTTATCTTTTTTTGATAACTTTTCATTGAAAGTCAATTTTATTCAATATTAGAATGGCTACTACAACTTGTATATTGGTACCATTTTCTTGGAAAATTGTTTTTCAGCCTTTTACTCTGAGGCAGTGTCTGTTTTTGTCACTGAGGTGCATTTCCTGTATGCAGCAATATGTTGGGTTCTGTTTACATATCCAGTCTGTTAGTCTATGACTTTTTATTGGGGAATTGAGTCCATTGATGTTAAGAGATACTAAGGAATAGTGATTGCTTCTTGCTATTTTTGTTGTTAGAGATAGAATTATATTTATGTGACTATCTTATTTTGGGCTAGTTGAAAGAAGATCACTTTCTTGTTTTTTTAGGGTGTAATTTCCCTCCTTGTGTTGGAATTTTCTATCTATTATCCTTTGTAGGGCTGGATTTGTGGAAAGATATTGTGTAAATTTGGTTTTGTCATGGAATAGTTTGGTTTCTTCATCTATGGCAATTGAGAGTTTTGCAGGGTATAGTAGCCTGGGTTGGCATTTGTGTTCTCTTAGGGTCTGTATGACAGCTGCCCAGAATCTTATAGCTTTCATAACCTCTGTTGAGAAGTCTGATATAATTCTGATAGGTCTGCCTTTATATTCTACGTGACCTTTTTCTCTTACTGTTTTAATATTCTATCTTTGTCTTGTGCATTTTGTGTTTTGACTATTATGTGATGGGAGGAATTTCTTTTCTAGTCCAATCTGCTTGGTGTTCTGTAGGCTTCTTGTATGTTCATGGGCACATCTTTAGGTTAGGAAAGTTTTCCTCTACAATTTTGTTGAAGATATTTACTGGCCTTTTAAGTTAGAAGTCTTTGTTTTCTTCTATACCTATTATCCTTAAGTTTGACTTTCTCATTGTGTCCTCAGTTTCCTGGATGTTTTGGGTTAGGAGCTTTTTGCATTTTGGATTTTCTTTGACTGTTGTGTCAATGTTTTCCATGGCATTTTCTGCACCATAGATCCTCTCTTCTATTTCTTGTATTCCAGTGGTAATGCTTGGGTCTGTGACTCCTGATCTTTTTTTTTTTTTTTTTTTTTTTTTTTTTTTTTTATCTCCAGGGTTGTCTCCCTTTGTGATTTCTGTATTTTTTTAATTTCCAGTTTTAGACTCTGGATTGTTTTGTTCAATTTCTTCACCTGTTTGGTTGTGTTTTCCTCTTTATGGAATTTTTGTGTTTCCTCTTTAAGGGCTCCTACCTGTTTACCTGTGTTCTCCTGTATTTATTTAAGGGAGTTACTTATGTCCGTCTTAAATTCCTGTATCAACATCATGAGACATGATTTTAAATTAGAATCTTGCTTTTCCAGTGTTTTAGGGGTATCCAGGGCTTGCTGTGGTGGGCTATCTCTCTCCTGGTGGTATTTGGGTATGGAGAGCTTCGCATAGGGTCATCTCTGGGGCACAAATGGAAACTGGAATCCAGATGCTTCTTAGTACCATTTTAGACTTCCCTGTGCTATTGTAGAGTAATGATGAATCAGAATTAGGACTGCTGAGTCCTACCCCTTCTTAAGTATTGGAGCTTGAGTTCAGGTTCTCCCATGTGTGAGGCAAGCATTTTACTACTGTGTTACACCTAGAGCCTCTTTTCTACTTTCTATTTTGAGATAATGTTTCACCGGTTTGCTCAGTCTGGCTTTGTATTCTGTGTGCAGTCTAGGCAGGCCTTGAACTTGTGACCTTAGTATTCCATGAATAAATTTTTGGTGGAGAAAATACAAGTCAAATAGAATGCATTTATTTATGCAGCTGTATGTTCAACATGAGACAGGAACTAAAGTGAATTAGAGAAGTTGAGGAAATGTCCCTGTCCCCCAAACCCACAGTGCTGTCTGGTACATACTGGAAAATGTGTGACCTGCTTTCTGGGTGTTATGGTAAGCTTTATAACAGCTTCTCACAAAATAGGAACTTTGCTTGAGAGGAGTGAAATCATGTGCCTATGGCCACACAGCTAGTAAACAAGAAAGAACCTTGGCATTTGTCATAGTTAAGCTTTTTTAACTTGACACAAACACAGACACACCCACAAAGAAGGTGTCTTAGTTGGGAAATTGCTTCTATCCGATTGGCCTCATGTCTGTAGACCACCACAGTTGATGTCATCCCTGGGAAGGTAGACCTGGGCTGTGAAGAAAGGTGGCTGAGCAAGCCAGACGAAAACCCAGTAGATAGTGCTCCTTTATGGCTTCTACTTCAGTTCTTGCCTTCAGATTTTTGCCTTGGGTTTCTGCCATTGAAAGAGCCAGAGTTGGGGGTCAATCTAAGGCTACTGGGAAAATTCCACCATAAATATCCAAGCACAAGGACCCCTCTCTTCCATGAAGAATACAGCTAGTTTAGTTCCTGGAACAGATACAAGCCAAACTGTCAAACAAAGCCACCTGTGACTCCCAACCGACCCCCAACCCTGCAAAGTTACATGGTACACTGATTCTGTTTGAAGGTTGCTTGGCTACATCAATAGTACATAGTACCCTGCCTAGTTACCATTGTTTGAATTCTGCCCCAATTGTTTGAAATGTATATAATCTCCTGTTAGAATTTGCTTAGGGTCTCATCTCTCCTAAAGTGGGGCGACCCCAACACATCTGTCACCGCCTCTCTAAGTCTCATTCAGGGGGTCCCAGAAGAGGTCCAATTCGATCCTCACACCATAACTGTATATGATGAACTTCATAACTTCAATGATGAACTGTATGTAACTTGTAAGCCAAATAAATTCTTACACCCCTAAGTGGCTTTGCCTGGTGGTTTTTCACAGCAACAGAAAGCAAGCCAGAACAGTATTTAAACTGAGATTTCTTTAAGTATAATACCAATGTTTCCCCCTTTTTATAAATCTGCAGAAGTCTTAGACAGTAGAACCAGCTACATATGGCATTTTCTGTGTTAGTCTGGGAACTTTTTCTCATCCTGGCCAACACTGGACTAATTATTCTGCCACTGACTATATGTATAAAACTCTCACATAGATTTTGTTTAAAGGCAGAATTTATGGTTATGGCAACAGAGTTAACAAAAGATGAGGGCTTTAGTGCCAGCTCAAGTAGCATGGACAGCAGAAGAGCTGACAGGAATAGCAAAGCTAGAAGAAGAGTAATTTTGAAGCGTAGTCAGTAGACTGCTTGCCTAGCATGTATGAGGCCCTGGGTTCAATACTTGCCATGCATAAACTAAGTGTGATAATACAATCCAGAGTCACAGTTCTCAGCAGGTGGGTTCAAGGTCATCCTTGGCTATATATGAAATTTAAGCTCATATTCAGCTACATGAGACTATATAGATATGAGTCCCCCCCCCCTTGTGTGTGTGTGTACCATGTGGGCCAGCGAATGCATTTGTGTGCATGTGTGAAACTGAAGGCATTGGGCAGCTATCAAAGCAGCAAAACAAGAGAAGTACAGCACTTGATGTTAAATTCCATTCTTATTCGTTTACTTCAGTTTCTCATCTCAGGACATTCCCCAGTTTAACGGAGCACTGGGTGTCAGCTGAGAAGGAGGCTGATTTTGCTAGGTCAAGGTTTAGGAAGTTTAGTAATGCTGAAAGAGGTCAGAGTTGAGCAACAAAGTTTTGAAAATTTGGCCAAAATGAACGGAGGTTATCAAGCCACTGACTACATCTCAAGATTCCCACAAAGAGCAGATGCCAAGGAACCTGTCAGGTGTCAGTAGTTGGGTTTCTAAATTTCTGAGCAGACATTTGATGTTCTCAGATGCTGAGAAGAGAGAAACTGGAATTCATGTTCCTTCAAGTTGGGAGAGGTTGGATAAACAGTTTCCAGTTTTAGTATGGCTTCAGGAAGATCATTCTCTGGAAAGAAAGCAGAAGTGCTTGAGCCCTGGAAATGTTCTAGAACTGATTCTCAACAGAGCAAGGTGATCTTTTGCTTTGTCTAAACAAAATGTCTTCAGTTTTTTTTTCAACAAAAATCTATAAAATATGTGGGGGGACAGGATATTAACTAGAAACCAAAAGAAATGATGTCAGTAAAAATGAACCAAAAAAGCTGTGTGGTGGTAGTGCACGCATTTAATCCTAGCACTCAGGAGGCAGAGGCAGGTGGATCTCTGAGTTCAAGGCCAGCCTGGTCTATAGAGTGAATTCCAGGACAGCCAGGGCTACTGAGAGAAACCTTGTCTCAAAAACAAACAATAACCAAACAAACAAAAAAGAAAAGAAAGAAAAAAAATGAACCAATAAGCAATTTAGAATATATGTCTGCATAAAAGCCAAATATTTTCACAAATGCAGACAAAATAAGTGTTTAAAGAAAAACAGAAGCAGAGGGAATATGAAAGACAGCAGATTTGCTCCATAGGTAAGATGACAAGAGGCTCTAGAAACAGATGGCCAAGTGGAAAGCACAGAATTGTGGGAAGGAACAAACAGCTCGACAGGAGAATGGAAATGAATGTTAATTGCTTAAAATGGTGGAAACAATAGTATGTGTTTCAGTTTTAAATATATAGAAAATGATATAATGTCAACAATATGAAAGGGAGGAAGAGGGTAAATAGATGCTGATGTTACCATAAAGTCATATTTTGCAAGGTGACAAGAGCCAGTTAATGCTTTTTCTAATAAGTCAGATGTGCACATTAATCTCTAGATGTCCAGCTGGGCCAGTAAAGAAAAAAAATTATGTTTTGGTTTGGTGATGGAGATTGTGTGTTTCATGCACACAGGCACATACTCTAGCAACTAAGCTGTATCACACTATTTAAAGGCCATTATTCAAATGTAATTTAATTAAACAAAATTTAAAAACATAATTCGTTAGTATTTCTAGACACATTTCAAGTATTCAGCAGTCATATGTGGCTTGTAGCTACTGAATCAGACAGCACAAGTATAAGACATTTTTATAACTGCAGAATTCTATCAGATAACATTGGAGTGGAAACCACAATTAAAATAAAAGATTATGGGGGCTGGAGATGGCTCAATGATTAAGAGAGCTTGCTGCTTTCCCAGATGACTGGAGTTCAGATTCCTGAACTCACATTAGATGGCTCAAAACTAACTGTAGCACCAATTCTGGAGGATCCAATGTCCCTTTCTGATGTTGTGAGCAAATCTGCAAACACAAGCGTGCGCATGCACGCATGCACGCACACACTTTAAAAATAGGTAAAAGGTAAGCACATAAGATCTATTATTTGTTTATTAGAATACTTAACAAATATATATATATATATATATATACATATACATACATACACACACAAACACCATTGGTCTTTGAATAACATTGATTTAAGCTATACAGATCTCTTTATATATTATATTTTGCCTCTCTTTGAGATATAAATGCCATGTTTTTAGATGTATACTATAAAGTAATTACCACAACCAAGCAAATTAACATAATGAGTGATGGTTTAACATATGTCACAGATTTACATTTGTGTGTATGCATGTGTGCATGTGTGTGTACATGTGTGTGTACGACAGACTACAAAGAGACTTAAATTTTATTAACTTAGCATATATAATAATAAAATTATTAACCACATTCAACATCTATATATTAGGTCTCTAGAAGCTATTCTGAGATTTTGATGATTTCGTCAACTTTTCCGACCAACCCAGAAACCATTCAACATTTAAGATACCATATATAATACTTATTGTATATGGTTATGCAACATTTGTATAGATAAATGCACATGCATTTTTAAAGTAAAGGCATAGAAAAAGACATACCATATAAACAACACTCAAAAGAAAGTATAGTTTTATCAGTGTCAGGTTAAATAGAATTCAGTGCAAAATTCATTTCAAAAGATAAAAGAAACTGAATGATAAAGAGAATCAATTTAACAGAAAAATATAGTATCCCTAAATGCATGTGCCTCAATAACACAGCTTCAAAATATATTAGAATTGAGAAAACAATCAATAAAAGAAGAAATACACCAACTTGCAAATTTTAGAGAATTGAACATAACTTTAGTAACTTATAGAATGAGTGAAGATAGGACTCAAGGACTTGAGAGACGGCTCAGTGGTTAAGAGCACTTGGTACACTTCTAGACAAGCCAGGTTCCCAGCACCTATCTCAAGTAGTTCACAACTAAATGTAACTTTAACTCCAGAGGGTCTGACATTTCTGGCCTGTGTTGGTACCTGTACCTACGGTGCTTGTGCACACACACACACACACATACACACATATACACATATACACACACACACACACACACAAATCTTAAGAACAGAGGTAGACTCAGTTAACACATAAGTGTGGCTTAGTTGATATTTATGGAGCCAATATACAGCTGACAAATATATATTCCATTCAACATTCACCAACAAAGATTGGATTTTGGACTATAAAGCAAGTCTTAACACGTTTAAAAATGATTAAAGTCACAGAGTATACTTTTCTGCCAATAATGGCATAAAATGAAAAATCAATAAAGATAATTTGAAAATTCCTACATATGTAAAAGTCAAGCAGCATATTCTTAAGTAACCAACAGTCAAACAAGAGAGAGCAAAGGGAAGCAGAAAATATTTTGGATGGAATGCTAATGAAAATATATCACACAGCCAATCCAAACTGGTGGTATCCCAAATCTGAAAATTATATTTGATAAGAAAATTGAGCATAGAATGATAAATCTTCTCTCAAAGCAAACTCATGACCCTGATAATTTTTGCTATGAAAATTTTATATATTAAAAAATATATATAAAAGTGTTTTACATGGAACTTCTAGATAACAAAGAAGGGATAGTTTCCACATTGTTTTACTAGGTCATGATAACCATGATGACAAGTGAAAAATGTTTTAAGTATCACTCATGAAGCCCGACTCAAAAGTCTTTATCAAAACTTCAGAAAAGCAAAACCAGTTTTGAATATAAAACTGATATTATATGTGATTAAAGACTATCCAGGAGCATAAGATAAATTTAATATCAACAAATGAATCAGTAGAATTCATGTTATAATAGAACAAGAAAAAACCATAACCATCACAATCAATACAGAAGCATTTAGCAAAATAGCAAAGAAATGCTTATTAAAATATTGTAAGCAAACCAGAAGTAGAAGTAAACATCTTTATCTCAAAATAATTATTTTACACTAAACTGAATAAAAGAAAAGAAAGGAAAGAGAGAGAAGAGAGAGAGAGAGAGAAGAGGGGTGAGAGAGAGAGAGAGAGAGAGAGAGAGAGAGAGAGAGAGAGAGAGAGAGAGAGAGAAAGAGAGAGAGAGAGAGAGAGAGAGAAGGCTGTGGGCACAGCATGGTGAAGTGGGTTACATTTACGTATAAACTTATAGGTAGAATTAGAGCTGCTAAGAAAGGGATCATGCCAGCCTGCCATCATGTGGTCACATAGTCATCACAGGGGACATTCAATCATGATGGAGGCTGTCCTTGGGCCCATGTTCATAGAACAGGTGGACCCTCAAAGAAATAGGCTGGAAAGTGAAAAATTCTTTTCTTGCCCCTATGGTAGTGCAGAGGCAGGGGGATGAACTCTGTGTAGTGGGCTGTGCATTCTGCTCATTTTCAAGTTCTATCTGAAGGACACCAGAGGCTACAAGAAATGTTTTGAGGTCTGGAGGCCAGATCTTCTCTTTACACCTTCATTCCTCCCAGTGTCAGCTCTACTCAAAGAACTGTTTACACATAAGGAAATACTCACCAGGAGTAGTTTTGGAGGACTGGGAATGGTATTAATGAGGGTCACATCCTCATTTGACCTTGTGCACCCATTGAGGTATTCAGGGATACTTGCTTTGTTACCTGTGTGAATGAGGGAGTTGAATAGGAGGAGCTGGAAGGGGTGGTGAGACATGCTGCTCAGATGATCCCTTGGACTGGAATGGGGCTACTGTGGTAGCAGAAATAAGAGTTGGCTAATTACAGCTATTCTTTGGGAGCCCTTGCAGTGGTATGAATAGGTATGGCCCCCATAGATCTTATGTTTGAATGCTTGGCTCACAGGGAGTGACAGTCTCCTTCTGAGACCTGTGGAGCAAGATATAGAACTCACAGCTCCTTCAGCACCATGACTGTCTAGATACTGCCATTGTTCCTGTTATGACGATAAAGGACTGAACCTCTGAACCTGTAAGCCAGCCCCAACTAAATGTTATCCTTTATAAGAGTTGCCTTGGTCATGGTGTCTCTTCACAGCAGTAAAACCCTAACTAAGACAGCCCTCCTTAAACTTTGGGCAAATACATTGCTCTGCTATGATAAGCCATAAGTGTTTCAGGTGGCCTCTGAAAGTCAGATGGGGGGGGGTTGGTCATGTGATGCTATGAGGACCCAAGTATGAAAATCTGTTGCTGTGGTAGGAGGGAAGGGAAAGGAGAGAGATGACAAGCACCATATCATGGCTGTGCTGGATGATGGTGAAATGGTCTAGAGGGTACCAGAAAGGTCCAAGGGACACCTTGGGATTGGGGAGAGGGACCTTATCCAGTTGTAAGCTAACTAAATGTAGCACCGGTCATTTTAGTTTAAGAGGTGTGCCTTTTCCTTTGTGATGCACAGAATCTTGGTGTTAAGGGAACTTACTTAAATATAACCACCCCCTTTTCTTCCTTTAAAATTCTTTCTAAAAGGAATTATTTATTTTATGTATACAAGTATGCTGTAGCTGTCTTCAGACGCACTAGAAGAGGGCATCAGATCCCATTACAGATGGTTGTGAGCCACCATGTGGTGGCTGGGAATTAAACTCAGGACCTCTGGAAGAGTAGTCACTGCTCTTAACCACTGAGCCATCTCTCCAGCCCATCCCTCTCCTTTTTCATGAGAAAATAAAACCCCAACTGAGCACAAGGAACCATTTTCCCAACTACCTTTATCACCATCCTTGTGACTAAAAATCCAGCCTAAAGGTGATGTTGCTTTCTGGCATGATGTGAGCACTGCCATCTTGAAATCAGAGATGTGAGTACTCAGCCATGACCCTCACAAGATGGATCTTCTGACATTCCCTTGTCCTGAGGCAGCACAGGGGACTTCAGGAAGCCATAACCTTTCTCTTCTGAGGATGTATAAGCTGGTAACAGTTGCAGGGAGGGAGACTTTCTGGTGATAATGTTGTGAAGGAATTGCCCATTACGCCTCTGTAAGCAATCTGTGGTGAAAATTTTGATTTCTTTAAAAACCTAATTATTTTATGTGAATACATTTCTGTATTAATTCCAGGTGTGGGATATGGGGCCGCTTCACAGCAGGTGAATAGGATTTGGCTCATGCACTAGTAGGGGTGTTATTATTGCCATCTGCTGCTAGGTTAATCCTGGGGACTTTAGAGAGGGTATAAATGCAAGAATCCTGAGAGGGCCTGTGGTGGCTGTTGCTCCCTCTGTTGCTGGTGGTCCCTGCAGTTTGTCAAGTGGTTCTGAGCAAAAAGACCACTTGACAAAGAAGTTGGAGATATCCAGACAATGGCAATTGGACTTGTATCAAGGAACCCAATGCCCCTAAGCAGCAGGAAGTAGCCCAGAGAGGTCTACATTCCCTTTTCCCTGTGACCTTTCTTTCTCTCCTACATGGTAAGAAGGGCTTAGGGTGGAATAAAGGTTAGAAGGGAGGTAAAGGTACATAAATTCAATAAAATACCCTCCCCAATATGCCAACACTAATCCTACTACCATATTTCTGTGAACAACCCCTCATTCCTGCCTCACTACAAGGAAACCCAATTAAACTTACCAGTCACCAAGCTAAACGTGGGTAGAATAATTTCAATGTCTGTTCTTCAAGACCTATCTGGGGTGAGCATAGATTTGTCCTTATCTTAGCAGGAAAAAATTCACACAATCATGGCTTCTCTGCCACTCACTGGCTTAGTAGGAACCGAGTTTCCATGACCCTGGATTCTACCCAGGTACTTTCCAATCTCTCCCTTCACCCCTTTTCTGATGAAGCCAGAAGCAGCAGGGGATCAGCCTATTCCAGTTCCAGGACCCTGAATAGTACATGGAGCCACAAAGACCTTGGTGACATTGTAAGTGGGAAGATATGCAGCCCAGCAATGATTACAGAGTGTGGCCACACCAGGACAATTTTTTAGCTCTGCCTCATTCACGTTGATAAGCAATAGTGGCAGGAACATATTTCCAGAGGCTTTTTCTGGATGTACCTCCAATCTGCTCTCCATTTATAATTATGTGTATTAACAAGTTCATGGTGGTGCTATATGAAGAAGCATATTATGTAATCAGATTGTCTTTGATGGTATAGTTAATGCCAAGGTGATGATTATGTGTGAACATTTAAATATATGACACTCATTATCAAAAAGTGACTTAAGGACCAGACAGCAATCCCCCTCCTCCAACCTCAGTCCTTTCATGTTCTTTGTTTCTAAGTTCTTAATAAATCTGTAATAAGGCACATGCCTAACTCAGTCTTTAATGCAAGGACCTGGTTGGTGTTCTGTGAGCTGTGATTGTCAGCCACCCCTTGTTCTTTGGAATCTGGGACAAAAGCTGGTCTGAGTTCTTCCCTACAGAGGAACCTGCTCCTGCCCAGGAACTGGGATAAGAAACTAAAACTCTAGGGGAACATTGACCTGGAGAAAGATTTCTTGGACCAGAGGAGGTTGGAGTCTGGGGATCATGCATCTGTGCTATCTGCCACAAGACAGTTAATCTCTCTGGCTTGAGTTAAAAATTGTTATTAATTTGCATAAAGAAAATGTAAACCAATAGAGGGTTATCTAAATAAATTATGGCACAGAAAATAAACTGCTACACGACTCTTAGGAAGACTGAAGTGGGTAGATCTTTGTGTTGACAGATACAACACCAATGTTTGAAAGAAAAAAACATTTTAAATAGAGTATAATCATGTTTAAAACATAGTTATTCCATAAACAAAGGTATCTAGAGGAATATGCACTATGCCATTGTTCTTTCTTCCTTCCTTCCTCCCTCCTTCTCTCCCTCCCTCCCTCCCTTCCTTCCTTCCTTTCTTCCTTTCTTCCCTTCTTTCCTCCCTCTCTTCCTCCTTACTTCTTTCCTTCCTTGCCTCCTTCCTTCCCTCCTCCCTATCACCCTCCCTCTCTCTCCTTCCATCCCTCTCCTTCTCTATCTCTCCCTCTTAAATCTCACGTGCCCTAGGCTGACCACAAACTAGGTAACCGAAGATGACTTTGAATGTCTGAGCCTCCTAACTCCACTACTAAAGTGATGAGATCACAGGTGTGCACCACCATCTTTGTTTCTGTAGTGCTCGAGGGTGAAAAGTAAAAGAAGAGGGGCTAAGAGCCTTTAGAGGAAACATTTGACTTTTAAATCTTTTCAAGGGACATCAGGGGGTTCGATTCTTTGTGGTTGAGTTCAGTGGTAGTGAGTAGAACTATAAATTAACAGCTATAAAGACTATAACTCTTTATTTGCAGTAGGACTAGGCTTGCTATCTGCAGGTTGAGAATCTGGCCTCTTAGAGTAAACAGTGCCATAAAGGGGCAGGACCATGACATAGCATCCTAATAAATACACTTTTTACCACACCATCAAAGCTAGGGGTATAATAACTGTGGGTGTTTTGTTTTGGGTGTTTTTTTTTTTTGTCTTTTTTATATGGTATCTGATTGTATAGCCCATGCTAGCCCTAAACCTGCAGCAATATGACTGCTTCATTCAGCCTTCTGATTACTGGGAAGATCTCAGTGTTTCCATGTAGAACCCTGAAACTCCTTGGAGTTGTGAATGAGTGTCCCTCCCAGACATGGTGCTACAAGTAGGAAATGTACTTGAAGTGACCTTTGGTCTATCAAACGGTGAGAATTTGCATTCTATTTAAAAACACAGACACGTTTATTCTAATTTAAATGTCTTTAGGATTACTACTTTTTCTCAAGTCTAAGTGGAATGTTTTTCAGATCTATGCCTTATCCCACAGCTAGGCACACTGGATATTCAGGAAGGCTGGTACCCTGACAGTTGACATATACTTCAAGGCCTTCCTGTACTCTGAAAATGTCCCTAGGTGGAGCTCCTGGTTGTGCTTGCTAAGCTGAGGGTAAGATGAAGGCCGTCTGCCTCCCCTCTTGCTTCCTCCTATGTCACAGAGTCACTTCTCTAGGGCATGTCTTCCAGATCAGCTTGCTAAAATTCCTAGCCTGTGTCCATGACCACTAGTTTCTATAATGCCTGTGAGGTAGGCACTTCTCCATGTCCCCTGTTTATCTTCAGATACACAGCACCTTTCACAGTTCAGGGACTGCCGAAGTGTGTTTGCCTGGAGCTCTAGCAACTTAACCTGAGCTCTGCTTAACCTTCCAGGGCCCTATACTCAATGTAACCAGTAGATGGCATAAGGGCTTTTGCTGCTGCTGTTGCTGCTGCAGCGGCCTGCCTGAGGGGAAGGAAGCTGTGTGTGTGTGTGTGTGTGTGTATCTGTGTCTATGTGTATTGTTTAATTGTCACACACTCTCTCTCTCTCTCTCTCTCTCTCTCTCTCTCTCTCTCTCTCTCTCTCTCTCTCTCTCTGTCTGTCTCTGTGTCCATGCATGTGTGTCTGTATGCGTCTATGTGTCTGTGTGTATGTGCTTGCCTGCCTGCCTGTGTACATATGTCTATTTCCTGTATGTGTGTGTGTATGCCTATCTGTGTCTACATGTATGTTTCTGTCTGTAAACAGGAAATCCTGGGCCTGGTTTTCCTAGCAATGTGGCAGAGGGAACTTCCCTGCTTTATCTTTGCTTGTTTGTGGGTAAGGTGAGATGTTAGTGGAGTCAGTTTTCCTGAAACTGATTCTCCCTCCTTTCAGATGCAGCAAAGAACAGAAGGAGACAGTTTATCCATACAAACCGAAGCCAGAGAGAGGGTATCTGAGATTGTCCCTGATGCCGTGTAAAACAAAATTAGCAATTCTAACCTCTACTGTTGCCTAAGAAACAAAACCCAAACAGCTCTAAGCATTGTTGGCTTCAAGAAGCACTGACCTAGCTAGTGAGCTTTCAGGTAGATTGAGCTGTTTGCTTCTGGGCTGTGTTTACTCACTCATCTGGAATGCTGAATCATGTAGATCCGACTAGCTGTCATTCATATGGACAAGACCTCAGTTGAGGCTGTTGGACTGGATCATCAATACCTCTTCCTTCAGCTTGTCCAAAGCTTCTTAGAGAGCACTTACTTTCGTGAGCTGCCAAGAGCTCCAATGTACAATAACGCTTGATGTCTCTGTGTGGTATTTCTAACACCCCATTGTCCAAAGCAAGACATGTGGCTACCGTGGATGAGACTGCATGTTCACATGGTGTAGCTATGTGTGCATATCAAAGGTGGAGTGAAGGAAGGAAATGAAGATCCAAAATGAGGCCATTTTGGATCTGTGACAGTAGAAAAACCATTTTTTTCCCCAAATGAAATCTTCCATGGAACTTTATTTTCTAGGCAGATATTCTCTGGAGAGTGTAGTCTGGAGAGCCTTTGGCTGCCCTGGGCATCAAGAAAGTATCAGGAATCTGGAAAATAGGGTATGAAATCCCAATCCTGTCAGAATCTCTTACTGTGCAGTTCAGGGGTCTGAGGCTTGATGATAGGATCATCAAAAAGTTTTTCAAACAAACCTTTCCTTAAAGCTCCTCTTTGTTTTTTCTTTTATTATAAACAAGAAGATAATGATATAATTAGAAAACCATCACTTATAACTTTTACCGAAGAGTAGATGGAGATGAAGGGGATGCAACCAGCAAAAACAGCTTATAAAATTCCATAGGGTTTAATGTCGTTTCTTCTTCAAATGGGATTTGCAAGAATAGGAAAAGGGACAGAGCTGGAACCTATAGATTAGAAAGAGACTGGAGGGGTAGAGGAAATTGTCACCAATGTCACAGCATAAGGGCTTTATTTTGACATAGGTCCAAATAAACTGTAAAAAAAAAAATAGGGCTTACATGATGATTAATGAAATCAGAATACTGATTATTTTATGAAATTAAGAAATTATTATTAGCATATTTAGGGATATGATAGAATCCTTTCTATAATTGTAATATTGTTTAAAAGATTAGAAGTGGAAGATGATGTCATAATTCTTTAAAAGAACCTTATTTTTATGGAAGTAGTATAGAAGCATTCCCAGGTATTACACCGTCTGAACTTTTCCTTTAAGTAAGTCTAGACAAAAGGAGAGGTGGAGAGTGGTGGCCCAGCACTTGTCATTTCTTACATCGTCTGGATTCATGGTGCACCAACATCTACAATGTTGCCCAACTGCAAGCAGAGGAGATGGGCCATGTCCAGGATTGACAGGCCCAAAGTCTAAGCTTTGTTCAGAAGTGGAACAGTGAACCAAAAAATTTGTCTTGAGTATTCCTCTGTTCATTTTCTGGAGGTTTCTAGTAGATTAAAAAAAAAAAAAAAAAACCAGGAGGAAAATAGCACCACATACCAACACCATCGCTAAACGCCATTCTGTGAATATTTCTCTACTTTGTAGCTTCTGAGTGTCGTCTGACATTCTCCCCTAGAGGAATCACTGTTGGTTTTGTTTGACCAAATGTCTGTGTAGTCCAGTTGGCTTTTGGTCCAAATTTACCTAAGAGAAGGATTAATCATAATTTCCACGAAGCAACAGCATTCTTTATCAGGGTTGTTGGGACTACACTCAATAGGAAGACATAAAAGCATCATACTTGCAGCTATGCTCAGCTATGCCCCCTGTCATCTGTACCATATCCAGGTACTGGAAGTAGGGATGGTAACTGTGCAGGCAGCACCACATATTTGGTATTGTCATTTCCATGGCCCATGACCTGTATGGTGAGGTCACAGAAAGTCATGCTCTCAATCTGGCCAAAAGGCAACATGAAAATATGGACCAGCACAGCCCTGCTGCTGCTGCTCAGAATCCATGAGCTGTAGAACCTCTCCCACTATGCGAACAGCCTTTGTGTATGAGAAAGGAATGTGGCTTTTAATGAATAAAGACATGGTGGCTGGAGCTGGGGCAGAAGGAACTCTCAGAAGGAGCTAGCAAACACACAGAAGGAAAGCAGAAGGGAAACAGGATTGATCCGGGCAGTGGGCAGTGAGAACCACATGGTGATGTGGTTAAGTCGGAATAAGTTAGAGGCCAGATGAGAGACTTCCCCAGCAAAAGGCTGACAGCCTTAAACTATGAATATCTCCATGTCCTTATTATTAAACCCCAAGCAGAATCTTTGAAAGCCCCTCAATAACTACCACTCAATAACTATTGTAATCAACTTCACTACATTATTATCAGCACCACCACTTTAATCCTTTACCATTTCTGCCACCATCACCATCACCACTGACTTCTTCACTACTCCACATCATGGCCAATACCATTACCACCACTGTGGATAAGATTATAGAATAACTTCATTTGGCTTTCTATCTTTGGATCCTTGCTTTCATTTATTTTGTCAATAACCACAGGACTAAGAGATAGTCTGGTGGGAGACCTGGGTAGCCATGGTTCACGTCTACATTGCATTTTTGTCCCTTTTATGTCTTCTGGGTTATTTTCCCCTCCCCAGAAGACCAGAGTGGAGTGACTGAGTGACAGCTCTAAGGTGGGGAGAAAAGACCACTTTGTCTAAGAGATGCCAGAGTAGCCGTATCCTGCTCTTCCAGGCATGTGGAACTCCATGCTGATTGTAACAGGTGACTTGAGCTTGAATGATGGACAAGCTTGTCTCCTTGTGGACACTACACACATGATGGGCATTTATTTGTAAGTTCTTTAGCTTTTGCTCATTGGTCCTCCATTTGATAGTTAGTGTACTATAATGGAGCTACACAAAGATCCCAACCTCATGCTCTTAATAAAGGCAAAGGTGAAAAAAGTTTACCATGCCTTCTATACCCATCATAAGCAGCAGTACAGACAGGCTTCCAGAAGGATCCCATGCAAGACAAGTTTGATCTGAATATTCTCAGCAAATGAATCTTAGGTGCCTTGTTGCTGGAAGACCCAAGATGTTTCCAGCAAGGACCAGTGCTCACCGGCAGGCCTCTGAACATCACAGTGTGAATTATCACAGGCTCAGCCAGGCAGTACCGAAGTCCTTCCATGGAGGCCATCTTTTTGTGGAAAAACTTGTAGAAAGGAGAATTCTTTTTCACACCATCTGCTAGTGTGGGTGGATCCAGGCCTGCCTTTGCCTACTATCTTGTATGCATGTATGCAAACAGAGCTGACACGAACAGCCCCTCTATATGCTTGTGCTGAAATAGTTCAAGGAAGAATCATGTACATCTATTACTGCAGTTTAATGCATCCAATGTCACAGGCAAACTCAGACACCTGGAGACCATCAAACTCAAATTAAAAACTCATTGGAAGGAACAGACAGTCTTTTCACAGATTGTCTATAAATCTTCAACAACTGGCTCTCCTTGGGCGTAACATCAAATGTTCGCCTTCTTTTTGGTGTCTCATTAGGGAGGAAATTTATTGCCCAACTCTTGAACTATGTCATATATAAAGAAAATTCTATGAATATTTCCAGGAGCCACATTCTTGATTTTGTGTCAGCTTTATGCCACTGAACAACAACAACAAAAAGCCATCCTTTTCTCAATGAAATGACACTAATCATTAAATTAAAGGTGTTAGCATGTACTCAGCTGGAAGTAGCAGCAATTCTCCAGAAATATATGCTACCTCTGACTCCCTTTGATAAGTTAGAATTACATCACCCCCTTCATTCCAGAGCACTACCTACTTCCTGTGTACTCTCTTGCTCCCGAGGCCGCTTTCCCCTGTCTAAAATTGAGTCCAAAGAGAATCTTTCAGAAGAATCCCATCCTTGTGCTCGGGTACTTACCTGCCTGCCAGGGCAGAATGAGTTTTAAAGGACCAAAAGAGAGAAAAAAATATAAAAAAGCAGAATATTGCATAAGGTGACCATTAAAATGAAATATAAAATGAAATGTGTGTGTTGATGTGTTCTTATACATATAGTCTTGTCTCTGTCAGGACCCTGACATTCCATAAGATGGAAGAATCTGCTTCCTGTTCCTCTGTGTCCATCCACAGCCTGATGGCTAGGGCTTCACTACATCACACAGTGAATAAGTAGTGGGTGTGGGCATGGGGTACAGGTAGGAAGCTGGTGGGCTGACTAGCATAGCCACACCTTTTCTGTAAGGCACCTTGCACAGTGGTACTGGCATCCCATCAAGCAAGGGAAACTATGAGTCCGTCAATGATTTGAAAAACAAGGGTGCATTGATGGGGGAGATTCTGAGATATTGAAAGTCAGTTGGAGATAAGATCGACCAAGTTTATTTTGGGATCCAGTGCACAAGTACAGATTCT
The DNA here is from genome assembly GCF_963924665.1 of Micromys minutus. NCBI lineage: Eukaryota > Metazoa > Chordata > Mammalia > Rodentia > Muridae > Micromys > Micromys minutus. Next base: position 746,217 of record NC_137971.1, read on the forward strand.
ACCATGCCAGAGACACAGCCTTATTGCATAATGACCTTGGTAGGGTCATTATGGAGTCTTTTGCAAAATAAAGATTTTAAAGAACAAAAAGAATATAGACATGAACAGTGAATTATGTATCATGATGATGATATGTATCCATGCATGTACATAGCGTATGGTATACATGTATGGGGTATAATACAAGTCTGTGGGTATATGGAAAATGGAGGAAGACATGTCTTCCTCTATCACTCTCAGGCTTATTTATTTGAGATTGGGTCATCTGTTCATTAGAAGTTTACCATGTAGACTAGGCTGTCTAGATAGCAAATTTCTGAAACCTGCCTGTGTCTACCCATAAATGTTGGAGTTCTAGGCATATCCAGACATGGCCAAATTCTGTGTGTATTATGGGGGTTCTAATACACATCCTTGGTCTCACATAGCAAGTGTTGTTATCTATAGAAACTCCTTCCAAGCCCCAAAAGTGTGTCTCTAAGAAACTTAAAGTAAGATATATCACAAAACTGCCGAGTCATTCAAATGTTTCTGTGTATGTAAGAGAGAGCAAGGACCATGGGTGGTAGCACGTGCTTTTAATTCCAACACTGTGTGTGGAGTTCTAGGCATCCAGGTCTACATAATGAGACCCTGTATCAAGATAAAATAAGAAGGAGAGAGAAAGAGGGAGAGACAGTGAGAGACACAGAGAGACACAGAAAGTCAGAGACAGATAGAAAGAGGCACAGAGAGACAGAGACAGATACAGAGAGGCACAGAAAGACAGAAACGGAGGATGATCAATGGGAAAAAAGTCTTAGAGGACAGAGTTTATAGCAAATAGATAAGTAATTTTTCTCACTTTCCCATTCAATTCCCTAACTTACGGTTTGGGTCTTTAATAAACGATTTCTTGAATGAATATCTCTTCTACACCAAAACTCACTTTCCTTTTTCAACTAGTATTGATTTTAAATTGTTCAACTATTAATATGATGTCTACTGGCTTAAAGACCCTGCATGCATCGTGTCTGTTCACCAGGTGTATATAGTGCTTGCAGATGACAGATAGGACATTGGATCCTCTAAAACTAGACTCGCAGATAGTTGTGAGCCACCATGTAGGTACTGGGAACTGAACCTAGGCTCTTTGTAAGAGCAGCAAGCACTCCCAACTGTTGAGCCACTTCTTCAGCCTCATCTTTTAAAATAGTTTTTAAAAGTAAGAAATTGCGCTCAACTTCAGGGAAAGACAAAAGATGAGTAGTAGCAGAGGGAGGCTCCAGATGGAGCTATGGAGAAGCCCTTATTCTTGTTGGGTGAAGACTTCAGGCACTGTCTGTTGAGATGAGGAAGAATACCTCACTAAGTAACCCCTTACTATGCTCTGTACTTAAGTCCAATAAATCCATTGATTTCCCAGAGTAAACTTTGGTGGGGGTTGGGGGAAAGAATGGGGGCTGCAATGTGATATCCCAGAACTCTTGCAAATACCTGGCTGTAGAGGAGGCAGGTGGATTGCTGGGACTTGCAGAATACTTATCCTAGGACTCATCCTAGCTGAAACACCCCATCTCACAAATCAAGGTGAAAAGCTCCTGCAGATAAGACTAGAAGACCTTTGGCCTCACTCCATGTTCTATCTGACCATATGTTCATCTGTCTGTCTACTATCTGTCTGTCATCTCTATCTATCTATCTATCTATCTATCTATCTATCTATCTATCTATCTATCTATCTATCTACCTACCTACCTACCTACCTATCTATCTATCTATCTATCTATCTATCTATCTATCTATCATCTATCTATCTATCTATTTATTAATCATCCAACTATTTATAGTTTTTCAAGTGCCATAAAGCCTAAAAACACCTAAAATTTGGTTCCATAGGATAGTCTAGCACATATAGGATTAGGAAGAATTGAAAGGTGTTTTTGAACACTTAATTATATGTCCCTTGACCCTAACTCAATACTTTTAAAACCCTAGTGTGGGGCTGGCTTTCCAGAGTTGCCATGACTATCACTTTATACTGGTAGCTCTCAAGAATCTGCTCTTGTGCTGGATGAAGAAAGTCAGAAATCTACCAAAAACCAAACTAACAATAACAACAACAAAACAACCAAGGCTTTGTGAAGCTGCCACAGTTCTGAGATTCAGGTGGAAAATCAATATACAATGTGTGCAGCGGTGATCAAAGTTCCTGGGTACTGGCATGTACATCATGTAATTACTTGTTGAATTTTGAACCTGGCATCATGTGTACAGATGATACTTACCTAAAACCTAACAAAAAACATTAATTATCATTGTGGTAAAGATAATCAGTGCATTCTGCAGTTTTATTTTAATGGCACTAGGCAAAAAAGATGTGGGAATAAATATTAAAACTCACTTCTCCTGAACCATCCTGCACAGACATCCTGTCTAGGGCATGCAAGCACTGCTGATGTTTGAAAGACTTGAGTTCTGAGCATACAAAGAGAATGAATTCTGTTCTTTGATGTATGTGTCTTCCTGTACCCCTGGATGAATACAAGAGATTCATTTCTTCTGGCTCAAATGTACAAGCAAATCCAAGTGGCTGGATAATCACTTTTCTCTCTTCTTCCTGCACAGGCCACCCCTGGGAATATACAGTAGTTGGCTTTACACTTTGAATTTCTTACTAGTCAACAAACGTCATTTGTTCTCTCCAGCTTGTTCTGAAGCCCTCCTTAGGCCCAACTAAGCTCTCCTGCTGCTATTTAAATGCCAAGGCAGACACTCTGCATTTACCAAGAATAAATGTTGAGGCAAAGACTTGACATTTATTTTCAAAGTGGGAGGTCATCTTCCCAGCATAGCATCCCATTTGTTTGATAATATTTTTATTAGACCAAAACGATTCACATTAGCAAATAAATATAAATTAGCTTATTAGGCCTTCTGGCTAACACAACTTTTATTCTGGCTTTCATTGGAAAGGTAGTTTTTTTTTTTTTTTGTGCTTTTTCAGTGCAGATGTGCATGTTCAGGGATGCCCATCAAATCAGGTAGGGCATTGTCTCATGGATCTGATCGTCAAGTCTGTCATGCTTTTTGTTCTTTAGAGCTTGGAGTAGGATAATACCAAACAATATAAATTAAAGGAAAAAAAAACACAGCTTATTTAGCAAATGGTGGCAGGAAAATTGGATATCTATATCTATCTATATCTGTATCTATATCATCTATCTATATCTATGTCATCTATACATATATATATCTAATCTATATCTATCTATATCAATCGATAGCAGGTCAATAAATAAATGTAACTAGATCCTCATTTCTCACCTTACATAAAAATCAATTCCAAGTGATCAAGGACATCAACGTAGGACCTGAAACTCTGAAACTGCTACAGGAAATAAAACATCAATGTCTGCTTCCATATTAAAAACATACTAAGAAGAAAATGGAGAAACAATTAAATTCACCAAAGCCTCAAAACAAAGCAAGAAAACAGAAAGCCAACCTCGGAATAAACTTACCTAAAGGTGTGAAAGATTTCTATAAGAGAAACTTTAAAATACTGAAGAGAGAAATCAGAAAGACAATAAAGGATAGAAACGTCTATAGTCATGGATTGGCAAGATAAACCCCTGCACAGAAATGAAAATGTAACTGAGCAAAGAGGAGGCTTACAGAATGGGAGGAAATATTTGCCAGCTGGACATCTGACAGATGATTAGTACTTAGAATATATAAAGAACTCAGAAGACTAAACTTCAAGGATGCAAGTAATTCAATAAACAATGTGAGCTATGGGAATAAGCAGAGAGTTGTTCATCAGAAGAAACGCAAATGGTTAATACACTTTAAAATAGTAATCACTATTAGCCACTAGGAAAGTGTAAATGAAAACTATCTTGAGATTCTCACTTAAGTCACAGTGGTGGTCATCAAAACACACACACACACACACACACACACACACACACAACAAAGACAACAGATGCTCGTGAGTATGTGGGTAAAGAGCACTGTTTGTCCAGTGTTGGTGCGACAAAAATTGATGTAGCTACTAGAGAATTAATGTGGAGGTTTTTCCAACAGCTAAAACTAGGTTATACCACTCTTAGGCGTAGTCCTAAAGGACACCATATCCTGCTACAGAGTTATATGTACATCCATGTTTACTTCTGCTGTATTTACAGTAGTTAGAAAATAGAACCAGCCATCTAATGAACCTATCAACTAATGAATAGATAATTAAAATATGGTATGTATACATACAGGAATATTATTCAACTATATAGAGAAATGAAAAGTATGAAATTTGTAGGAAAATGTTTAGAAGTATTATGCTGTTAGTTAATCCAAGATAAAAAGTTAAATATTATGTGTTCACATGCCTTCATGCTGGCTTTGAACTTCTAGATTTATGTTTTATTTGGGGTGCTTGTTGAGATCAGAAAGCTAGAAAAGATCTAAGAGAGGAGGGAGAGAAGAAGCCTAAAGTGGGAGAAGATAGCGGAACACATGTGAGATGAAAGTAAAGGGGAGCAGAACAACAGAGGGTTAAGGTTTGGTCAAGAACAGGAGTGTGGAGACAGTGGTGTGGGGGAGGTGCAGGGTAGGTTGTCTAGTACTAAGAATATATGAAAACGTCTTATAGAAAAACACTGCTTTGAAAGCTAATTTAAAAATAACCTAAAAGGTCAGGGATGTTGAGTTCATTGCATGGGTGGACAATGTTTCTCCTAAAAGGTGCAGGTTATCAAATGAGAATCTCAGTGTTAGGTGTGGCATAGCTAGGGTCTAGTACCAATGAGTTATTGGTCAGGGATGCCCTAGAGGCTATTTCTCTTGGCCATCCCTCATACCTAATAATATGACTCTATCATTGAAGATGCAGCACTTTTTTAGTTTTAGGACAAAGAGAAATCAAGCTAGAACTGGCCTGGGAATTTTCTACATGCACACCAGCTTCCATCATGTTGGAAGGTGCTATTCAGGTAACTGGGGAAGAAGGGTCATCAGTGAACTTACCCAGCAGTGAATCTTACATGCCATAATACCAACTTGCCAGGTGAGAGGTGCCTACTAGTGTAATAATGGAATGATTGTTATAGGGATAACAAATATTTTTAAAATTAGATCTGATTTAATTTAAATTTAATTTAATTTAATTTAATGCCTGGTCTAATGGATGGAGTTCATGCCTAGTACTGTAAACCTGCTCAAAGCCCACAGCTAGAGAAGTCATAGGACCTAGGGAGTACCTGCTACTGTTTTTGTTTGTTTGCTTTTTAAATGACCATGTCAAGTTGCCTTTTAAATATTTATGCTCATACTCATAGATTAGTGCTGTTCCCAACCTGAGTCAGAGAAGCTTCTGTTTGCAGTGCACAGTAGTCAATGCAGAAACACATAACTGGTCATAGTGATGAGAATGAGTAGCTGTTGAGTGCTTAGCCATAGTGTAATATCTCTATCAACTCCATCTTTCCAAGGTTCAGAGAACATCGCAGAAGAGAAGCAGAAAGAACATAAGAACCTAAGAATAGGCAAAATGCTCTGAGATTCTGTCTTGAACATGAAGGGCCATTGTGGTCATGAATTCAAAGCAGTTGTTGTCATTTGGTTCTCAAGACAAAGCTAGTTAATATTTTATCATCATTGGGAGAGGGCTCATTAACCTCCATCCCCATCTGAGGAGTGATTGGCAACTGATGGCTGCTTGACATGAGGAGTTATTTCTCCTTGGCATTGATTGATTGATTGGTTGATTTCTTGGCACTGATAGTTGGTTGACCATGCTCTGGTGAATGTTTATACATACAACACTAATTAGAGTCATTAAATTATTTAAAAGGAAGATATTAAGGTGAAAGAGGAAATATTGGGGATGTTTTGGGGGAGTGAGAAGTGGTATGGGGGCTTTTGGGTTGGATGTGATTAAGATACATTGTAGATATTTATGGATTTGTCCAAGAGTTAATAAATGTGCTATAATGAACAGTTAGATTATAATCCAATCAAACACAGAATTATCCAAATGACTGTAGGAAATATCTTAAGGGAACATGCATAGTGTAATGTTTGGAATTTCAAGACAACAAAAATAATGTAATAAGAAATGATGAGAGATAATACTTTCTTACAGCTAGGGATATAGCTCAGTAGTAGAGAGTGCTTACCTACAAATATATTGGGCAGTTAATTAATTAGTCAAGCCACATATGTAGCTTTGTGCATTAAATACAAAATTTAAAGTCTAAAAGCCAGGACTGGAGAGATGGCCCAGTGGTTAAGAGTACTTGCTTTCTTATAGAGAATGAAGGTTGGGTTCCCATCACCCACATCAGGTGGCTCCCAGTCATTTCTAACTCCAGTTCCAGTGCATCTGTATCCCTATTCTGGCCTTCTCTGTACACACCACCCCCCACCAAGCAAATCTTTTTTAAAATGTCTAAAATCTGCATCATTAAGATTCAGAAAAATCTTCCTTCTGCTTCGACTATGGAGTCACAAAACTGTCTGGTTTGCAGGCAGTCATCTTATTTTCTATCTTTTGAGAAATCCAGTGTATATTAAGGTAATTCTATACATACTTTCTCCCCCTCTTTGCACCAATATTAAAGAATCTTATTCACCTGAGCTGTGAAATGTGCAGTGTTAGAACCATGCCATGTCTGTCCTTTTTATTTATTTATTTTTAAGGGTTATTTATTTAACGTATATGAGTACACTGTTGCTGTCTTGCAGACACACCAGAAGAGGACATCAGATTCCATTACAGATGGTTGTGAGTCACCATGTGGTTGCTGTGAATTGAACTCAGAACCTCTGGAAGAGCAGTCAGTGTTCTTCACTGCTGAGCCATCTCTCCAGCCCATGTCCTTTCTTCAGCTATGATGTTTTCCTTTGTATGGACTGGTCACACATTGCTTCTGCATTCTCTTTTTATAGGACTTTGGAATGTTTCCCATCAATGCATCTTACAAAGATGCCCCAGGTGAGGATCATCTAACCCCTTTCAGCTTCCTTCCTTTCTTGGTTCCTATGACACTGAGTATAGGCTTCTCTGGTTGCTCTTTATTAATCTCCCTCTATTTTTCCTTCTGAGTGTTGGAGTTGCTTGCTCCTGGAACTTCTTCTCCCTGTATTTTTCCCATTTTGGGTTTGCTTGCCCATTCCAGGGTTTAGAATCATTGGAGCTGATGATTGCTTATGTGATACCTTCAATCAAATCTCAGTTCTGAGCTCCAGGGTTGTCTTCACACCCTCATTTATATCTCCTTCAGATGCCAGAATCTTCTCAGTCCCCAAAGAGGACTCTTTGGGTTTCCACTTAACATTATTTAGAGGGAAAATCATCAATAAAAGCACATTTTTTCTACTTCTTACTGCCAATCCCTGGAATCAAATCTACCTTAAAAATATACATATGATCCTTTTACTGTTCCCCTCTCTCCAATGCTTCTACTATGACAGAAGCCACTATCCTCTCTTATGTGCACCAGAGGAATTCCAGGTCTTACCCACAGTCTCTACTATTGTCTTCCATAAGAAGCCCTCAGTAGTTGCAGGGGCTGAATAAAATATAACATATACTTTATGCGGTAGTAGGACAGCTGTAATAGAATGTGACAGAAGTTTGACCACTTGGAACACTGAGGCTTCCTCAAGACACCACGTATGGTTGATTCTCCAGCTCGAGAACAACAGGGTCCTTGTAACAACAGATTAGTGTGGAATAGAGATTCTGAGTTACAGAGAGAAATGCACTTTCTCTTTGTAGGGAGAAGGGTATGGAGTCGTAGAAACGTTCAGGATCCATTTGAGCAAACACAGGATATCCTGACCCATGCTGTTTCTTGACACTCTTTCCTCTGTTCAGTTCATTCTCTCAGCATTAGAGACTCGAAGGGATGTTTTCCAAAAAGCAAATATCTCCATGGCTATCATGTCTCTGAGTCTCCACAAAGGTTTCCTGGCTGTGCAGTGATCTCCAACAGTAAAATGATGGTATTTACAGGCTTCCAGGATCTTCTGTCATTCTATTTATGAACAGTAATGATTATTATGATCTACCCCTTTGTACAGACATTTTAAAGACTGGTTAAGCAACTGAGAATTAATTTATTGGTAATGAGCATTTTCAACTTCATTAGATGCTCAGAAGCCTTCTCCATTATCATTATCTGGATGCTAAATTTTAATTGCATGCAGCCTGGTCCCTCAATAATTAACACATTGTATATCCCACCTAATTCACAAACTAATTGTCATTTCTTAGATCTTAATATTACTTGCTAATTTTGCCAAGGATAAAAAAAAATCTGACTGTCAATACTCCAGAGTAAATGACATTATCTAGGCACAATAATGACAAAACAAGTTAATTTATTGCAAAGTCACCAGGAGAAGGAGTTTTTAATTGCATATTTGTTACCTTCGTAAAAGACATAAACGGCTTTTTAGTTACATATTTGCTTATTTCTTACATATTAAAAAAGTGTTAACAAGCCTGATTAAAATTAATTGCAAAGGTCCAAGATGTGAGCAAAGATTCCAGCATGAGTAAACTTCTAATTGAAGCTGAGAGAGAAAGAACAAGAGGAGATTTTGGGTGGAAATGGAATCAGAACAGATGTTTGTGGAGATGAGAAATAATTAAATGACCCACCAAGAGGAAGAGAACTTAAGGATAAGATCTTATCCTAGCAATATTAACAGTTGGGAAAGTGAGTTGTTTCTAAAGCCTTTGAGGGAACAATAGGCAGTGTTACCGCTCAGCTTCAAATTAAGCATAGTCCATTGTTATCATACGGAAAATGTCTCCATGAACATGTCTCATTTGGTCACTTTCCAAGTTCGTATTGCTACCATACATTACATATGAGCTTCCATATGTGTGTCTCTCTGCAAGCTCCACGTAAACTTCTCTGGGCTAACCTTCTCTGGCATGTTTAGTAAATCATGTCACTTAGTAGGACTGACGAATGGGAAAATCACTTTTAATTTTGCAATTGTTTGGTTGCAATGCCACCCTCCCTCACCTGACATTTCTTTGCTATGCTCATATGAAGTGTCTTTCAGTCTAGCCTTTAGCTTCACAAAGAAATGATATCTGAGAAGATTGACACATTAGATATGTCTCCCCAAATGAAAACCAACATTCCTGATTCAGATAAGGTATTGGGCATTCTCAGACAGGGCTTCTGTAGGGAAGTAGTTTTAGGTCAGATGGAACTGGTCAGACGTCAGTGGTAATACTTTTGATGCCATAGGTCATATAAACTAACCACACTTCAGTTGTTTTCTTGGGGTATTTTGTGTGATGTATGTTTCATTGTTTCAAAAATAAACAAATTGCATTCTGTATTCTCTTCATAGACAGTTTACCCCCCACAATTGCCTATCAGTGTGAATCCTTTTATCTAATGTAATTTAAAATAGTTTTTAGTCATCTAATTGTTTAAAGTGAAAATTACAAAACATGACGTACTTATTTTATTTTTATTTAAAACATAAATGTGCTCAATTCACCAATATTTTGACATAAAAACAAGGACTTTCTTCTCTCTCTCTCTCTCTCTCTCTCTCTCTCTCTCTCTCTCTCTCTCTCTCTCTCTCTCTGTGTGTGTGTGTGTGTGTATGACTGAATACTATATTGTTTTTCTTGCATTTTGCAAGCCCATAAGAAAGTCCCTATCATGGCCAGAGTCAATTTCTTCAAGGCAGAACAAGAATTTAAAAGCATTAGCAAACTAATTTAAGAATCATTTTAGATGAATTTTTATCCATATTTCAGAGTCTCCTCTTTTATGATGAGTTGAACATTCTCAGGAGCACCTCACTTTTATCTTGCTTTTGTTTATAAGCTTTTCTGCTTGCCTGGGACATTTGCTCTATGTCGGTGTGTGTGCATGTATAAACATATGTGTGTACAGGTATACATTTGTGTGCATGCCCATGGAGGCCAGAGGACAACCTCTGATGCCATTCTTTAGGTATCATCATTTTGGTTTATGAGACATGACTTCTTATTGGCTTGGAGCTTATCCAGTTGACTGGGTAGGTTGGTCAGAGAGCTCCAAAGATTTTATGCTGCTACCTTTTTAGAGTAGCTTCCTGTCTGTACCAACTGGTTTCAGTTTCAAAGTAAAAAGCCTGTTGTCAGTTGGTGTCCTGAAGGCTCTGCATTCCCAGACACTCAGACAGCCTGTTCTACCTTCCACAGAAAAAGCATCAGAATGACTGACCCACCAAGGAACACAGGGCCTCTCAACAAACAGGGTATCCCTTAGGAAGCTGAGGTCATAGGAGGTCCACCCATCCTCAGTTAGAAATCATTTCTTGGCATCAATGACAGAAAGCCTAGGAGATGGATCTGCACTTCCTACCTTGGAATGTTCTTAGGTCCTTGAGACACTTCAGGCTCTTGGAGCAGAGAGTCCTAGTGTTTAGCATTTGAAAAGTTCTGGTCTTCTGAGAGAGGACATTTAGCGTGTGTTCCATTTTGTTCCAAGCCCAGAAGAGAGAGAGAGAGATGTATCTTCCTATAAACTACCTCCACAACATTCAAATATTGAAAAAAAAAAAACATCTTTTGGAAATGTTTATGTGTATTGGAAGTTTTCAGTGGGCCACATCTTCATACAAGCCTTCCTCCTGTGCAGCAAGGGTGCCCCAAAGAAGGTGTCAGAACCCCATACTGTTCCACTATGTGCTCATTGCTTACTGTAAGATGGTAAATTCTGACAACACATGTTTCAGGCTTGGCAGGTCAATTCCTACAAAAGTTACAATAGTAATGGAGAGGAGGGCTAAGCTGAGGGCTCTGCAGACAAATGTTTGCTGTGTAGGCATAATGACCTGAGCTCAATCCCCAGCAGTAACACAAAAACAAAAGACAGTAATGTGGAACATGCCTGTAATTGCCTGTAATTCCAGCACTGGGTGACTTTGAGACAGGAAGACCCAGGATTCTGGCCAGCCAGTCCCTGTAGCTGAATCAGCAAATTCCAGGTTTAGTGAGAAAGGCCATTTTCAAAATAATTAAGGGGGAAATGTGTGGTGTTGACCTCCACGTTCACATACACACACATGCCTGTACACACACTTGTTTTTGCTTGTTATTTCCCTAGAACCCTGGGATCTGCCAGTCTCCAAATCTCTTTGGCACAGGGCTGGTACTCAATGCCAAAACCAGCTTTTTACATAGGTGATGGGGGTCCCAACTCAGGTTCTCACACTTGTGGGCAAGCTCTTTACCCACTGAGCTACTGCCCTAGGCCCTCATTTTAGAAAATTATACTCTAGAATAATAAAAGGTAGTTACTAAAAGTTAGCATCCCCTCCCACTGTGACCTCTTGCACAACAGCTTCCTCTCAGACCACTGCATGTGTCTTGAGTCTTCCAGACTCATTTGGCACACACAGGGGCAGACTCTGTCTCTGATACATTTTTCTGTACTTACCAAATTAGAAAAGAAACAAATATTTCAAAGGTATGCTCACTTTATTTGTTCTAACTTTCCATAGATAATTTCCAGTAGATTTTGAATTACCATTAGATCATGTAAATGAAACACTGGAATGAATATTCACCCTCCTATCTAGTTTCCATTTCTGCTTCAGAATGAAAACCAGCTTCTTGCAATTTTACTTAAATAGCCAATTCTGATACTGTTCCATTAGCTTTCTAATAGCATGAAAGCCCAGAAATTAAATTGTTCCACTTCCTTATCCATAATTATGTGCAATTAAAATGGCTACAGACCCTAAACTTTTTTCCGAGCCCCAAATCCTTCAACTGCCACTCTTTATTATCTTGAAGCCCAACACATTTAAGCAGCGCACTGTAACACAGTGGGTTAAGTAAAAGAGGAAGTATTATATTTAACTGATGTGGGTGTTCTTTAATTAATCTGAATTAGCTTTTTTGATATGGGTACTAATTGTTTTCTTTGAAAAAAAATCACCGTAGACGTGTGATTTTTCTATGCCTGTTGCTTTTCAAGAATGCAGTTAATTGCAGAAAACAGGAACACTACCTTTTTCAAATGAGTAATCAGCTTTCTATTTGAAGCAGCCACCTTGAATCCAACTTTCTGATTTATGTGAACAAGAAGTCTGTAATAGTGCAGTGAACTGTTGTGTCTGTAAAAACTTTTGATGTCCTTTTTACTTGTGTTCACAAGTCAGGAGGCATAATTACCACATGAAGTTGGAACAGTGGGTTGTGAATTGTCTTCACTACACCTCAAAACGTCTCGAACTTTTCATTAAAAAAAAAAAGATAAGGGAGGTGTCTGTATGTAGAGCTGTAGAGAAGGCTCAGCAAAATTGCTATCTTTTCTTTTCTTTTTTTTTTTGAGATCACTCAATTTCTACAGGGTAAACAGCTTATATTAAAGAGATGAGTTTGACTATAATTGCCATACTCCACCCTCATTAAGATACTCTGTTCAAGATCTAAGTGTGCTGAGCCCTTACAAAGGAATCTTACAGGATCGATAATGAGTAAAGTGGACGTGGGAATCAAGGTTCAGCTGAGTAACCAAACTTTAAAGAGATCATTAAACCAGCTTTCTCCCCTTTTAATTTGTTCACAGCATCTTTTTTCAGATTACATTTTTAATGAATATAGAATTGAATGAAGAATCCTGAAAAAAAAAGAAGAGAAAAAGAAAAAAAAGACCCTTGAAAAACAGTGATTAAAACTTACTCTATTTCATACTATTTCCTTAATATGCCTCTTCATTCAGGAACAGGATAACATCTTTGAATTCAGTAGTTGTGTTTTTTGTGACTGCATTATCTGCGCTTTTTTTCCCAAGTAAACAGACCCCTAATAGAATAACTAGCTATTTATAGCACTGGATGTCTCCCCGAACAGTTGATGTATTTTATTTGACCATATAATTTTGGACTCCAGAGTACAGTTCTTCCATAGATCATAGAGCTATTTGTTCATACATGATGAGTGGAGGAAAAGCACTCTGGGGAAAAAAAAAATCCCATGCTAAATTGAGAAAAGTGCGCTGTGAACCATTTCTGCTAGAAATACACGCACAGGACAGTTTTCAGAGGGTTTTGTAACTCACGAACCTGATTCAAGTTCCAAATTGTATCTAAGCATCAGTGGGAGATGGTTCTTTCCCCATCCACTAAAGTGTATAGTGAGTCTGTACTCTTTATGAAGGCTCTGTGGCATCAGGGGCACTGCTGGGCATTGTGCCAGAGTGGCAGTCGTTTAGAGTGGCATACGGAGTATATATGTGAGTTACATAGACACACAGGCAAAGAACCTGATGGGCTTTCAGAGGTGGAAAGTAGGCATAGAGCCACTGACTAGGACTGTGACAAATAGCAAGTCTTAGGAAAATAGAAGAAATGGCCTCTGAGTCAAGACCCAAAAGAGGGCTCCATAGGGGAAATGGGGACAGGCCAGAGAAGACACTGTTTATTAGGTGAGGGAATGGAGCCACTAAGAGATGAGTGTATGAGGAAAAGTATTTGTGGTTAAGTTTTAATAGAAGTAGTAGGATTGTTCTGTTTCCTGTAACTAATTGTGTACTTATAGAATGTCCAGCAAAGGAAAGGATTCTTGAGGTTTTTGCAAAGATCAAGCATGTGGCCCACCAACCAGACTCTTAACTCTGGGCTGGAGAAAGATTTTTGTGGTTGAAGGGTAAGGTCACATAGGAGTAGGCTCCATTCAGATCTATGTTCTTTTTTAGGGCTTCTGACTAAGCACTCTTTGGCTATACCAAGAATTTTACTGGACTGGCCTATCAAGAAGCAAGGGCAGGCTCTTCTATCTGTTCCAATACTCTTAAAGGAATATATTTTTAAAAAAATGTTAAATACAAGGGGCAGAGAGATGGCTTAGAGGTTAACAGTGTTTACTGACCTCCCAGAAGACCTAATGTCTACCATCCACATCCAGCTCATAGATGCCTGTAACTCTAACTACAGGGGTATCTGAAGACTCTGACCTCCTGAGGTACACACACAGACACACACACTCCCCAAAACACACACAGACACACCCACACATGTAAACATAAAAGTAATAAAAACCCTGGCTCCTCACTGGTCTCTTGCCACACTTTCCAGACACTATTCTGGGAAATACACATGTATGAACTCACTGAATGTGGCTACCATTGCTTCTATTTTATTGATGTTGAAAAGGAGGCTCAACAGGATAAGCTCCTTGTTCAGGGAGTCATAGATGGCATGAGTTTCAGGTCTGCATGAGATGCTTTCCTAGCATCCTTGTGCTTGGCTACCATGCTTTATCATCCTGATAAAACCCTGTGATGTACTGTGTGGTTCATTGTGCTATTCATTTGTGGGTGTCCCATTAGTGGGTGACCACTGAAGTAAAATATCAAGATGGGGATAAGGTGATTGGAGCTTAGGAACAAACTAGAATTTGGCATCCAAAACAAGGGCAAACAGGAGAGGGAAGGTGGGGAGTGTTCAAGAAGAACCTCCAGGCAGGCAACCTTAAGAGCTGGTTGAACTGGAGAGATGGTTAATCTTCATGGCTGTCTGGATTTGAATTAGAATCATGGAGTCGATTGAGGAACATGTCTAGGTATCTGTGGTGATGTGTCAGAAACCATTGGCAGAGTGGGAAAGATCCATTTTGCATAAAGATGGCACCATCCCATAGCCTGTAGGAAGGATGGAATGAACGAGACAATGGGAGAAAGTGAGCTGAGTACAGGCACCAATCCCATTCTGCTGCCCAACCTCCAACATTTGTGTTGCCATGGAGCTACCTGCTTGCACATTTTCCCCACCATGATGGACCACGTCCGCTCAAACCGTGAACCAGAATAAACTTCCCCTCTCTTACTTTCTTCTTGTCAGGGATTTGGCCACAATGCAAAGTAACTGATACAGGTAAGAGAAGTGTGAGCTTTGGAACACAAAAGCTGTTTCGGCCCAGTCTGTACAATAGAGGGGACAGCTTGAGGGGTAGCCTGAGCACTAACTAACTAACACAAAGCTTGCCAGCTGTCTGGAGTGATGTCTGGCACACAGCGGGCTCCTGACAATGGAAGCCCCAATTACTGGGAGAGAAAAAAATGATCGTGAGGCCCACTTGGTGCTCTTGAGGTTTATGTACTGGAGGAGCAGCTGAAGATGGGGGTAGTGGTGGCATTCGGTTGTCACCAGACAGGCCAGCCACAAGGAGGAGTTAGATGCCTGGCAAAAGTGCCAAGGGAGAGATGTGGACTTTGAGGACCACAGTAACACAGCCTGGCTGGTCACATGGAAGTTATGCCTCCCTTGGGAGAGTGGAGTGGCAGGCAGATCTCGATGATCCCAAGAGATGGGGAGAAATGATCTCCAGAGCTTGGGAAAAGGAAACTGATAGACAAACCTGATTGCCCTGATCAAACTCTGTGCATGCCGAGGACTCCATTGAGGCAGGCTTCCATTGTAGCCACACTGCCCCCACTCTTTGCTTTGCTTTGGCTGTGTAGGCTTCAGTGAGACTATAAAGGATTTTTCTTCCTCTGAATTGGGGGTTAAATAACAACACCAGCAGCAAACATCTATGAAGTTGAAGGACATGATTGCCCAGGTGGGACCTCAGTCTGGCAGACCGCTTATTTCGTCAGGTGTAAAACGGCCTGAGAAGATGGCTCAGTATAGGGCTTTCTGTGTAAGCTTGGCCCTTAGTTTGAATTCCCTGCAACCATGTAAAAGCTGAGTGTGGCAATGTGTGTATGTAGCCTAGTGCTGGCGTGATAGAGACAAGATCCTCAGGACTTGTTCTCCAGCAAGTATACTTGAGACCACTAATTCTGGGTTTAATGAGAGACCCTGCTTAAAAAAATAAAACAAAATCAACATAAATGGCTAAAAGTCATAGCAAAAGACACTTGGAATCAACCTCTGGCCACTACACACAAGCACACACACACACACACGAGCGCATACACACACACACAAGCATACACACAGACATACTCACACAAACACACACATACACACACATACACACTCACATACACACACAAACATACACACACAAACACACACAGACAAACACACACACACAAACACACCAGACACACACACAAACACACATACACACACAAACACACAAACACACACATACAACACATACACACACACTCACATACACACATACACACATATACACACACTGGAACACACCTGTACACCCCCCCCCACATACAACCATACACACACATGCCTATACACACACACATACTTGTATACACATGAATACACACAAACACAAAATTAAAAGCAGATAAATAAAACAGAGGGAAATATTAATGAATAAATGATATTTTCCCATAAGAGCCATCTAAACTCTCAGTACCTGCCCACGCAGTGCTGGCTTCAGACAACTGCTTGGTATCACTACACAGTGCTCTTTGAATGTCAGGCCAGGGCTGGTTCACAGATCTCATGCAGCTTTGGGAATTAAGGAACTGGAGATTGATTCAGAAAAGTAAGTTGGCCAAGGTCTGGCATGAGGAAGTGCCTGCCCACAGGCCTTTGGTATTCCTATCTCATAGCCAGGTATGCCGACCAGGATGTGACCCAGACCTATGGAAGCAGGAATCTAAGTGGGCGCTTACACAACTTTCCTCCATCATCCACTTCTCGGTCAAAGTGGTAGAAAAGAGTCCGTAGCCTAAAAGATACTTGCAGAGTATCAGTAAAAATGTGTTCATTTGTCACTTGTAGATTGTTTTATTTTTAGATTAATGAAGATCCAAATTAAACTACCAGAACGCAATCATCCTGATAGTCCTTAACACATTTGCTCATTATCACTTCATTTATATTTATGATGAACAGATGGTCCCAGTGTCATATTTCAATGTGTATCATATCCAGCTAGGAGGAAATATCTCATATTAGCTGCACTTATCAAAATATTTGTACTTAACAACAACAGAAAATCTGAGCTTATGTACTATCTTGTCACCGAGTCATAGCTACCATTTAGAGAAGACCATTTAAATTAGATATGTTGAGAAAGAGTTTGTGGCTCCTCTTTCCTGAACAAATGAGCTGAACTCATAACAGTAATAATGGGTTGGTCTTAAGAAGAGGATCATTAGGCTTGAATGAAGAGGGTGAAGAAAACAGCAATTAATCTGCTGTTTTGAGGCAGGCTCAGAAATTGTGAAGTAATCTTTTTGTAGAGAATGCCCAATAAGCCTAATTGCATAGGTAACAGATGAGGTCTCGAGGGTTGCTTTGGGAATGTTCTATCGCATGCCTCAGGATGCAGAGAGAATCAAAGGAGAGAGAGTGTGTGTATGGGAGCCCCTCTCCTACAAACAACAGTGCTACGTTAAATCTGTGATTCCTTTCTCCAAGTAAGTGGTTGATCCAGAAACCATAGAGTGAGCATCTTGTCTAAGAGGAATTCATAGTCTGGTATGAAGGTCAGTCATGATAACGAAAGGTCCTAGTGTCAAACAGAAGGAAGCAATGTGTTCATGGGGCCAAAGAGCCTTCTCTGCATGGGAATCAGGAAGTGGTGGTAAATTGGGTGACCCCGGGCTGGATGTGAGAGCACCTGCTTACAGTCCCAGCCCTTGGTGGGTTGAGGCAGGATGATCTTAAGTTCCAGGTTGACTTGGGCTACTTAACAGGATCTTGTTACATTCCCCAAGTCCCATCAAAGGAGATGATTCCTGAGCAAGGTGGAGGTCCAGTGATTGGCTGCAGGCATGGGCTTAAAGAACATTATGTCAGGATGTATTATTTTGCTGAACATATTTTGTTGAATGTATTTTGTTGTGACCTCAGTTTTAGTATCAGGTAGACATACTGAGCTTTACTTCTGTTTGATAGATATGTGAAGTCACTTATTCTCTGCCTCAGTTTCTCTAACCAATAAACTCAGACCCATAGCAGTATCTGTTTTCTAAGAGTATTGTAACATTTGACACACTTCCAGGTACATGGTCCATGCTCAGCTAATGTTAACTATTAAGAACACTCCAGGCTGAGAGGAAGACGTGCATAAAAGATCTAAGGCATTAAGTGTTGCTTTTTATGTATCTCAGGGCATAAAACAAAAGTGATTGCTTATGCCTATCTAATCAGAGAAACCAGACAAGGTAAAATAGTCAGTGCTATCACAAAATTGTTAAACTCCACAGTGAAGATGACCCAAACATGTAACTTACAGAATTTGTACAGAAAACTAAGTCAGTCAGAACAGGATTTCATCTGAGGAAGGAGATTTCTGGGTCTGGACTTCATCGAGAGGGGCCTCTTGAGAATGGTCAGCTGGTACAGCCACTAGAGCAATGGGTTTTGGGAACAAATGGCTCTGGCATCAGAATCCAATGAATTTAGCTTCCATGGCCTTCTGAACACAGGCCTCCTTGGGTTCCTTACTGGCACATTGGGCTTATCTGCAGTCCAAAAGTGATTTTTGCTGGTGGCAAACTCCTCATGCAGAAGAAGACAATAGGAATTTTTAAAAAGCTAGTTTGAGAAAAGTATCACATATGGATGTTTGGTGGTGGCAATTTGCTATTCTTTCAGGATGCATCTGTAGACAGAGGCATATTTTGCCTGTGAGTGGATTCGTGAGTCAAGGCTCTCTGCTTGCCAAGTTGATTGTCATATTCTGTTCTAGTGAAGTAACACTTCTCTGGGCTGGAGAGGAATTTCTTGAACCCTCATTCACTCATAACTGTTTCAGAGAAGGAGCTAAGTAGGACACTTGTCACAGAATGCTGAGTTAGGACTCCCCCTTCCAACGTAATACCATGTACCTAGATTCTTTTTCTTGAGTTGAGTCCCTTAGCAGGCTTCTGGTCTCATGTATTTAGACCCTTGGAAGCCAGCCTCACCTTGCTAAGGTCTGCCTGAATTTTAAAATGAGCCCAACCCCCACTGCTGAGATAATACACAGTGTATTGTCCTAAATATTCCAAAGATCAAATCTTATTCTGGGTGGTGGCTCTGCAGAATATCCTGATGAGGAAGTCTCAGGGATTTGTGTGTTCAGCACACCCTGAAGCACCCCTGGCCAACAGATAATTTCTGGGGGAATTCTTGCTCATATGCAGTTCTCCTTCTTGAAGGTGGTGACATCCAGAGGACACTGATGCAAAACAAATGCCCTGTGAAGTTACATGGGCACTACATGTCTCAAACTCAGATGAACAAGAATGTGTGAAAGGAAGGAATTCTAAGATGTCTTCCTAGGCAAACCCAAGGCTGGGGTAGAGGAAGGAAAGGGAGGATAAGGAGAGGGGAAGGGGAGAAGAGGAGGGGAGGAGTAGAGATTCCCAGCATTGAGCAGATGAAGCCTCTTTGATACCTGTGTCACCTTTTGCTTTATAAATCTGCTATTTTCCCGTATTTGTTATAGTACTAGAAAGCTGATTAAGAGTAGGAAGAACTCCAGGAGGAAGATTCCTTTCAAAGAATTTTCTAGATCTTGGACAAGCATTGGGATCAAAACACTCCTTTACTTTCCAGTCTTTGTCCTGGTTCTTGCTTGGCTGGTATATTTAGGAAGAGCCTGGATGGGTAACTTCTGGCCTGGTGCACTCATAAGTGGCTGCCATACACTAGTTCCCATGACTGAGATGTCAGAGCCTATTGACTTCTTTTTCATTGCAAACCACCAATTATGCAGACAATAATGCCAGACCAAAATTCAGCTCAGCTCAATTCAGCAAAGCTTTGTTATGTATCTATTGTGTGCCCTAGAGTTTTTGTTGGGAGAACTTAATCACCTGTGCCTCAGTTTACCCACTTAGCAAGTCAAGCAGGGAGTAAATAATTTCAAAATACCTCAGTGTTTTTTTCTTCTCTAGTTCTAAACAAAGATGAAATTCCCAGGAACTGAGAAGAAATTTACTTATGGAAAGAATTATCTAAAAAAACTTTAATAAATGTACGTATAGTATGAGCAGTTAGTTGGCTTAATTCTGATTTCAGAATCACAGTTGTTGACAGAGGTTGGGAGGTGAGGACACAGCATACATCTAGGAAGCTGGTATGGAAGGTGTTTCAGATTTGGCTGTTAGAGAATGTATCCTGAAAGCAAACCTCAGATCACACATATCTTTGCATTATTAGAGGAAGCTCCAGGGAGTGGATGTTAGATGCTACTTTCCCTCTGGGAACATGTGACCCAGCCTTTGTTCCACGTGAAGTTATTAAAGGTGAGGTTTTTCTATTTTGGTCTGGTGGGGATGTTTCTATGTTTGGTGACTATAATCACAGATGAATTGAGATGATCCATTCCCATTCAGCTGCTTATGAACAAGCACAATTAGAAGCTGACAGTGAGGATGCTTCTCAAGAATTATCACATTTAGTGTGACTCCCTTAGCAAAAACAGAAGCAAGCTCAGGAGGTTTTTCAATTTACACAAAGAGCCCTAGAGTCTCATCACAGCCACTGCCCAGCCAATATTTCTGAGTAAACTTCAATAGGAAAAACAGATGGAAAACTCCTGAGGGATAGCTAAAGCTTGCTTACACACACACACACACACACACACACACACACACACACACAATTTATAAACTCACTCATACTACACAGATTTAAATAAATAAGAGTGGAAGAGTCCTATTGCCTCCACAGTTTTTGTGATGTGACAAGCACAGAAGTTTAAAAGATATAGGAGGAGTGATGACAATTATGTATATACATGCACATATATGTATTATATATGAACTCTATATACATATATGGATATATGTTTGCATTATAACACACACACACACACATATATATATATATCACACACACACACATATGTATATGTGTGTGTGTGTGTGTGTGTGTATTAATTCTGGGCATGGTCTTGTTTCTTTTGCATTCATGAATTCTAGTGCCAGGATGTCATGTGTTCATAAATACTACACATCAGCATATACATTTTCATATTCCCATATATACACCCCATACATATGTGTCTAATGAGCTCTGATTTAATACAGCAATCTCAAGACCTGTTGCTGAAGAAATTGCTTCTGAGTTTGGTTTAGGAGGAAGGGCAGATGTTCAGAGGAGAGAAAACACTGACACACACTGCCCTGCTCAAGCACTGGGTGATACTGGGACAGAATCTTGCCTCAGTTTCTGCGCTATCATGCCTTTACAAAGGCACTGAAGAGATAAGAAAGGTACACAGAGAATATCTTTTCTACAATCGTGTGCTGTGCCCTTTGCAGTGTTTATCTGTTCTCCGTGCGGTGTACACAATGGGGTGGCTTATTATTGTTGTTATTGTCTGTTCAGTATTCCTTGGGGTAATTCCTCTGAAGGGAATCCCACAATATTTCTGTTGCTCTATTTGATCTACTGAAGACTGACTCTATCTAGCCTCCCACTACTTTTGGGTGGAATCGGTCCCTGATTACCCAATTAGAATGAACCGTATACCCAGAGACACTTGTGATTGGTTCAGATATGAGCATGTGGTTTCAAATGAGACAATCAAAGCCCTAGAATTTTTTTTTTTTTCACCAGAAGCTGTCAGTAGAAACTTTTAACTTTTTTCTCCTCTGGAACTGCCACTGGGAGAAGCAGTATGGATGATGGAAAAAAGAAAAAGCAAACAGGTGCCTATCCTTGTTCTGAGAAGGCAGAGACCGGCCGACTGTGGAGCTTCCTGGCCAGCCTGCCTGGTAGAACCAGTGAGTAAGGTTTAGTGAGAAAATAAGTTTGAGAGTGACTGTGGATGACAACTGACTTTGCACATGTTCCCACACTAGCACATGCTCACTCACACGCACAATGCACTCTCGCCCATTAAAACACACACACACACACACACACACACACACACACACACATCCAATGTAATTTGAAGGCTTTGAGAGATAGATTAAAATAAGACAGATTAAAAACCAATAGTTGCATCTATAAATCTATAGTTTCAAACTCTGTTAAGTGTGATGACAATAATCTCAGAAGACAAAGGTTTGATTCAGACAAAAACCTTATTGTCAGAATAGTCAATAAACATGTACAATGAACTGTGAATCAAGGGTGTGACCGTTTGAATAAGAAATGTTCCATTTAGGCTCAGGTATTTGAGTACTTGATCTCCAGTTGGTGGCATTGTTTGGGAGGGGCAGGTTATGAAACTTTTAAGAGGTAAAAGTTTTTTGGAGGAGGAAGTATGTCATGAGGGGTGGTCTTTGGGGGTTATATAGTCTTGCCTCAATTCTGGCTCTCCCCCCTAGGTTCCTGTGTGGGGTTGTATTATTATTGCTTAGGTTTACGCTCTGCCATGCCTCCCTGACCATTATGGAATGCTCTCTCTGGAACTGTCAGCTCAAATCAATTCTTTCTACCTTTGGTCCCAACAGCAGCATTAACAGGGAGAACACCAATAAAACAAAAAACAAAAACAAAAAACAAACAACAAAAAACAATAGTACTAAAAATTAAAAATAATGGTGTTGGCCTTGACAATAGCAATGGCATCAAAATAGCAGTCACTGATATTGTTAGACTCTGTGAATACTAGCTGCTGCTGCTGCTGTAAGTGACCTCATTTAACTTCCACAAAATCCACGGGGCAGGAATTATTCTGTGTTGTACTGATGAGCATATGAGTTTAAGAACAACGAATCACTTGCCCAACAGCTAGAATCAGAGAGTGAATAAAAAGGCCTTGGTCTCTCACTTTCAGGGTGCATTGCCTGTACAGAGGGAATTCATATTCCAGATCAGGATGCAACTAACTACAACAACAACAGGAACATCGTCTAGAATAGTACTGGACATTTCCCCATGTCCCCCTCCAAAAATATACTAGCCACTTATTGAGCACTTGGGAAGTGTCTAGCACACATTCCCATACCAGGAACACAAGGGAGAATCTGAGAGTATAAAGGGCTCATACCAACTTTCTATTTTAGTATCTGTTGGAATAAAGCACTATGGCTGTCCAGCACACTCTGGTGCCAGTGTTCCTACGCGCACCAGCCTCAGCTCCTACCCACAGGCCCTCAGCCATCCCCAGCTGGAGACAAAGCACAGAACGCAAATGCACTGCTGACGGGACAGATTTCATTTCCCCTTGCTTTGGCCTTCCCCTTCACTTCCGCCTCTCTGAATCGCCCCTTATTTCTCATTCCTTACATCTTATTTCTTTTCCTGTCTGGAATTAAGTTGGAAATGGAAGCTTTAATGGTGGACAGTTAGATAATAAATCCCCTTGGCTTACTGGCCACTTGACCTGTCACCTGCTAGTAGGCTTTCTGTGAGTTACTATGTGTGAATTACATACAAGCTGGATGTGAAAACACAGTTCTATCAAATGCAGAGCATTTGCTGTCCCTGCCTGTCACCCCCCACTCCCAACCCCATTCATTTCTCTCATTCACTGTTACTGCGCTCTCCTCTACCTCCATCCAGGCTTGACAAAAGCAGATTCTTCAAAATTGTCCTTCTGGGACTGTCTGTTTCATTTTGAACTTTACACCAAATGCTATTTCTGACAGCTGAGATTTTCAGCATGCTTGATACAAATATTTTAATATCCTGTTACCTGAGCTAAGGGAGAGATAGAGTTTTACACCAGACACCTACCTCAGCAAGGGAATAATTTTCTGGTGACTGATTTAAAGTTATAGTAATAGTCAAATGGTTAATGAGCTAACCATGCTGGGAAGGGTAAAGGTCAACAGAGAAAGCCAGCCCTGTATGTCAGCTGGAATGTTGAGACCAGAGTGTCAGAAGAAATGCTGCTTGTCAGGCAGTGTAAGTTACACTCTGAGCTTATTCTCATGGGGATCATAGGAAAGAAAGTTGCTTGACATCCAACAAGTCCTCTGGGGATGAAGAAATAGTGGAAGATGAAGGCAACCTGGAAGACAGAAAAGCTCACCAGAGCTGGTCTCTTACATGTGACGGGATGTTGAGTGTCAAGTGTTGTCATGGAAAACGTGTTGTACAGTTGGCCAGCTAGGAAGAACAACAAATATCAAAGTATTGTATATGACTTCCGGTTTGTATGTTCAGCGAACCAGAAATTAATGGAGAATCAGTTGTGGGAGGTAACAGTGGCAGAGCTGGGCCCCTCTGGAGATGCAACCAACTACACAACCAACTACAGCAACAATAGGAACATCATCTAGAATAGTATTAGACATTCTCTCTCTCTCTCTCTCTCTCTCTCTCCCTTCCTCCCCTTCTCTCTTTTTACAAAAATCATTGTGGTAGCCACATGTAGCTAATGAGCACTTAGGAAGTATCTAGAATCCCCAAAGAATAGACATGTGGATGGTAGTTACTCTGACTCTTGGAAACTTACCTTAGACAGCATGTCCACAACTTTCTGTGATGCAACTCAGCTTCCCACACACTTCTTCCTTTTTCCTGCCAGTTTCCATTCTATCCTCTGCAAGTCCTTTTTATGCTCCAAGTCCACATTTACCCTTTCTTCTCGGTCGCTTGTGTGGACCTTCTTCCTCAGCACGTTTTTTGTTTTTAATTGGTGCACAACCATGATGTCTTTTGATTTTACAGTTTCCAGTGGTCAGGAACCCGTGGTTCACATTCAGTCATGTCATGTACGTTAGAGTCTCACAAAGCAGTTGTGAAGCTGTACACCATAGTCCCCCACCTCTGGGGAACCATAACAATGTTGGATTAAGAATGGGGTGAAAGGGTTACTCTTTAGACATCATCCATTGTGTTAGTCTTAGCCGAAAGAGTAGAAAGGGACCAACAGTAACTTGATAATTTTGCTCTGCTGGCCAGCCAGGGAAATTCTTGGGGATTGAACCAAGGTCCTAATGCTTGCATTGCAAAACACTTTACTGAGTCATCTCCCAGCTCCCTGGCTTGGTCTTATTCAAGGTCTGATGGTGGCAGGACAGATTTTCAAACTCCTGTTTGATGGGAAGAATCTAGCTTTAGACCCAGCAACACTGGCCTTTGGTAGGTCTTGCCTGGCACATAGAAAAGGCAAAGGGAATATTATCTACAGATCCTAGAAAGGTCCAGGAGACTTACTTTACCCTCCTCCCTAGGCTCTGTTCTTTATCTGAGACCTAGAGAGTAGCAGCCAGAGGGAGGAAGTCCTTTGAAACTTGATCTTAGTAGCAATTGAGACAAATTAAAGGAAATGTTACTTTGCAGAGTAGAAAGTGACCTAAGGGAATGCTACATTCCAAAAGTAAAGGGCTGAGAATACACACAGATTAAAAATACAAGTAACATAGTTATAAATTATGTCTATGAAAATAATCCAAATGACCAGCAATATGGGAACAGTTAAACAAATTATGATAAATTAACATCATTCAGTAATGACATGAAAACTAAACAATGTAAAAACATTTTTGATTCAAAGTTGTAAGAAAAAAAAGAGAAACAACCAGGATATTAACTAACACTTAAATATGAAAAGATTACATATTTGTAAAATTATATATGCATGAAATAGAACACAGAAAATGTTTAGTTCTGAGTCTGAATTTTTCCTCTAGAAGTCCTCTATTGTTGTTATAAAGCTTGTTATACAAAGCGGTGATAAAAGTTGAAATGAAATGACTGAGGTAATAATAGTTGACGTTTTTCAAGTGCTTGCTGCACAGCTGCCTGTGTGCTCTCCGCTCTTCAGGGTGGTCCCAGCTATTAGCCTTAATTAGTAGATGAGGAAACAGAGGTTCCAAGAGGTCAGCTAACTTGTCCCATCAGTGAAGGATTTTCACGTGGGTTCTCCAGCTCCTGCACATGGATAAAGTACATGGAAATTGAAAGTGGTTTTATGCCATGAAAATTTGAAAATGCCCCAATCCAACCAGTCCCACAATGAATCAGTCCCCATTCAAAGAGAAGGGTGATATTTGGATGATGGAGTATCCTTACAAGGTGAAATCATGCTTAGTTTATTATCACCTCTAGCACTCCAGACAGCTAAAGCTTGTTCTTTGACTCGTATGGTTCATGGTAATCTTTGCACAACTATAGAAAAATTATTTCACCAACGGCCTTAAAAATGTTCCTATAATTTATATGCAAAATGTTGTGTTGAGTCTTACTGCACATTTGCTGTACTGTTGGACCCAGAGTACTGTGTGAGTTCTTTTTGTGTTGTTTCTGTTGCTTTGGGGTGGGGGGAACAGGATTTCAAGGAGACCAAGCTAACATTGGACTCTACCAAAGCTGAGGATGACTTTGAACTTCTGATCTTTCTACCTTCACCTTCTGAGGGTTGGATTATAAGGGTTAGGTAGCACATCTGGTTTTTGTAATGAGGATTGAACCCAGACCATCAGGAATGCTCCATAAACATTTGACTGACTAAGCTATATCCTAGATGCCCATGTGAGTTTTTAAAAAGCCCTGCTCAGAGCTTTTGCTATTAAATATTCTACCCCTTTCCTACAAAGACAAATGGACTATCCTCAAGAGCAATGGGAATAAAGAAAGAAAAGAAGGATAAGAATGAATGCTCTCAGCTACAGGATAATAAATTTCATGAACCATGAGTCTGACCAACCCTGTATGGTCTAATACCCAAGTTCTTATGTTTATGCTTTTGTGGGGATATACATTGTATGTGTGTGTGTGTGTGTGTGTGTGTGTGAGCACATAAAAGTATATCCACAAATACTTAGGTAGTGTATGAATATGATGCCTATAAGTGTGTTTGTGACAGAAACAAGCAAAGCAAGACATCCATATCTTTCCTGGCAATTGCAGCTTATTTTCAAAACTTACTCATTTAAAACATCGCACTCTGAAGAAGTGATGTTCTGCTTTAGGTGGTTAATACTGAGTTAACTAATACTGAGCTCAGTCTGGTTCACTGCCCTGAGGTGTGCTCAGTATGGGACAGGGCCAAGCCTAATTCTTCAAAAGTTGCCATAACCATGTAAAAGGTCGTCTCAATCCAAGCAGGGCTTGCTGTGAGAGTCACACCCAGGGAACTCTTAAGGGCCCATTGGATTAGGTTTCCACTCGAGCAACGGTGCTGACTTTCTAAGCAAGTGGCCCAGAATGCTTTGAGCAATGGGCAACTTGAAAATGCTATTGAGAGATTTTTCTCATCCTCCTCTTCATTCTCCACCAGATATCTTTCAAAAGATCATACTGCCAGTACAGGTAGCTTTTAAGTACAATTTCTTTTAAAATTATGTTACTTGGGAACTTGATAATATTTTTAAAATAGCACCTGTGGCCATTTTCTTCCATCCCAATCCAGCATCAGGACCTCACTGTGACAACGCTGGACCATATGTCACTTGATAAGGGTAATACAGAATAATTACTGGCTCACAGCTTCATTACATCACTGTAATCGGTGGCCGGTCAATGTTTCCTTATAGTTGCTCTGAAAATTGAGCTGACATGGATACTCTGATAGGAGCGAGGGTGCAGTGCCTCATACAAATGGCCGAAATTAGTGTCAGTCTGAGAGGCTCTGAAATGCAATCTGTGGCTCAGCCTAGGGCACCTGCTTCCACTCTCATTTTCCTTGGGATAAAATCAGATGATTGTAGAATAAATGAGTCCTTCAGCTTGTATTATATCTCATAAAAGGTCATTGAAATGCCAAAGAATGTTAAATACCATGGAAATGTTCAGAGATTCACAGTCTGTATCACACCACCTAATTGTTTCTAATGGTCAGGTTTATGAGTACACCAGTGCCTGTGCCGGCCTACCTCCATTCTTCATATAGCTTTTGGACTGTCGGTAACACTGGCCTCTCTGTCTTTCTGTCTCTCTCTGTATGTGTGTATGTGTTTCTCTCTCTGTATGTCTTTGTCTGTCTCTGTCTATCTGTCTGTCTGTCTCTCTGTCTCACTCTATCTCTCTCTGTGTGTATGTAATTTATGTAACCTGTGTGTGTGGGGAGGCGATGAATGTGACTGCCTGTGGGATTTGCACACCTGTACGTTTGATGTTTACATACCTGTGTGTGCAAGGGCACATGCATGTGTACAGGCCAGAAGAAGGCAATGAAATCTCTCACTAGGCTTATAGACAGCAAACTCCACAAATCCTCTTGTCTCCATTTCCTATAGCACTGGTGTTACAGGTACATCAGGGTTTTTTGTTTTTGTTTTGTTTTGAGAATACACAGCCCTGGCTGGCCTGGAATTCACCGTGTGGACCTGTATAGTGTAGAACTCACAGAGATCCACCTGCCTTAGCCTATGGAATCTGGGATTAAAGACATGCTAAAACACCAGCTTACACCCTGCTATTTTTATTAGATGCTAGGATATGAACTCAGGTCTTCATGCTTATTGTGACAAGTGTTTTTATCCACTGAGCCACTGCTCCACACCTCACCCCCACCACTGACATTTAAGAGCCTTGGTCCATTCTGATCACAATAACTAGCTTAGACTATGAAAGAGATGACCACATAACTTACCATCCCAAAGGACATCTTACAGAGTAGGCAGTAATACTAATGGTTACACTGGGACAAGGGACATGAACCTAGATGACACCCAAGCCTAAGCTCTGTGTATCTGGGTTTAATAAAGGCCACACACTTGGCTCTTCCTCCTTGGGCTGGGGGAAAAATATATCTACTGGTTCTTCTACACCAGCAAGTACTGGTTAACCTCCCCTAAAGCTTCTTAATAAATGAAAACAGAGGTCAGAGCTCACCCCTGCCTAGCTGTGTATATGTGTATGTCCTTAGGGAGAAGGGCAACTTTGGAGATTCTATGAGGGGTGAAAGAGGAAACAGAAGGGAGGGGTGGGGACATGAGAGCATTAAGAGAAAACAAGCTGAGGAGTTTGTAGGACATCTCATGTAAGCGGTGGGTATATGTGTGTGCCTTTATAAGCTAGGTCGTAGAAATCACCGCAACTACTGCCCCTCTCTTACTTCTTAGTGCTTTAGGAGAACATGGTGACCATGTTATGAAGATGCTCATGTGTTGAGGACCTGAGGCCTTATGTTAGGAGCCACGGTGCCTAGTCATTAGAAAATAATGTAAAAACCATGTTCTTCTCAGAAGTGTCTAGAGGCTTCTTAAGAAAAGTGATGCCATAAGTGTGGTTGTTGGACTTAGAATGACCCATATAGGCTCAGATATTTGAATACCTGATCCCCAGTCTGGAAAGGGTTAGGAGGCCTGGCCTTGTTGGAGGAGGTGTGGCCTTGTTGGGGGAGGTGTGGCCTTGTTGGGGAGGTGTGGCCTTGTTGGGGGATATGTGGCCTTATTGGGGATGCTGTGTCGCTGAGGGTAGGCTTTGAGGTTTCAAAAGCCCACACCAAGACTAGCCTCCATCTCTTTGCCTCTTTCTCTGCCTACACCCTATGGGTCAGGCATACGTTTGCAGCTACTACTGTAGCATCCTGACTGTCTGCTTGCTGCCATGTGTCCTACCATGATGGTCCTGGACTAAATCTGAAACTGTAAGCAAAGCCCAGATTGAATGATTTATTTTATAAGTTGCCTTGGTTCTGATATCTCCTCACAGAAACAGAACAATAACTAAGACAATAATACATGGCATAAACGGTTTAAGGTATCAGATACAGAACTGGAATGGTATCCTGTGTACCATTTTCCAGAGAAGAGGAAAATAGTTGGGGCCTGTTATTGTTTCTCTCTCCCCCTCTTTTCTCCTCTTCTGCTTTCTTCCATCCCATTCCTCTACACCCTATCAGAAAAAAAAATCTATCTGGAGTCCTTCATAATTTGTTTTTCTTCCCGAAGAAAGATTAATTCTTGTAGTTAAAATTCACTTACAGGAGATTAGATGCAGGGCCCATCGACATGAAGAGTCTGCAATGCCCCTCCCTACCTCCATTAGCTCCTGTGTTCCTAATATGCCATCTCTGAGACTGAAGAACAGACAGGTCTTTCCTTAGGCACCGTGAAGCCCATGTAGACAGTGACACATACACAAATGCTCTTTCCCATCTTTGGGGAGGGAAGGCTGAACAGTGTCTGCTTATAAACTGTTGATGCTCTGAGGTACTATTTAAATAGGAGGCAGGAGGGAAAGTATAGTTAGTCTGATAGGCTCAGCAGATGAGAGCAGTTTTAAGTATCTTTAATGCGTTTTCTGCAGTTTTGCTGTTCATGAGATATAAAGAGAATGAAGGAACAGAGCAATCGGCCATTTAGGAGATGGATAGATTCACACAGGAGGAGAAACTCAGCCATGAAATACAGCAAAGAGCAGGGGCATTATAAGCTAGAGAAATTACTTCTAGACCATTCTATTTAAATAGAAGAAACAGAAATCCCACCAAGGGATGCATAGCCATGTGCATTTAGGACGATAATAAAGACACTGCCCCAGTGCCCCCTGCCTTCCTTACAGAGACAAATCCTTTGCCTCTCGGGTGATGCGGCAGAAGTCCTAGCAGCTAGCCACATCCCCAGTTCTCCTGCACAGGACTACATAGTCCTGTCCTGTCCAGCTCAGTCCATGATGTTTTTACCTCTCTCTGACTTCTCTAAACAGCTGCTGAAGCTATCATCCCCTCACCTCTCTACTGTCTATTTCTCTCCATTGATTCTCTTTGGAGGTGGATTTGTTTTCATATTCACACACTACTGTTTATTGTTGGTTGATGAGGTTTTGGACACTGTGATAAAATTGTGGTTTGGCTGTGATCAGAACTTCTGTATGCATAGGAATCTTGGAGGGCAGATGGCTGCATCTCAGAGCCATGCCAAACAGGATCCCATATGGGCAAACGTGTCTACCCACAGCAATTATTGCTCATAAAACCACTGTACTGGCTGGTTTTGTGTCAACTTGACACAAGCTGGAGTTATCACAGAGAAAGGAGCCTCAGTTGAGGAAATGCCTCTATGAGATCCAGCTGTAAAGCATTTTCTCAACTAGTGATCAAGGGAGAGGGGCTCAAGCCATTGTGGGTGATGCCATCCCTGGGCTGGTGAACCTGGGTTATTAAGAAAGCAGGCTGAGCAAGCCAGGGGAAGCAAGGCAGTAAGCAACATCTTTCCATGACCTGTGCCTCAGCTCCTGCTTCCTGACCTGTTTGAGTTCCAGTCTTGACTTCTCTTGGTAATGAACAGTGATATGGAAGTGTAAGCTGAAAAAAACCCTTTCCTCCCAAACTTGCTTCTTGGCCATGATGTTTTGTGCAGGAATAGAAACCCTGACTAAGACAACCACCTTCAACAGATCAAAAAGAAGTTGTGTAAATGATTCCAGCATGCAAAAGGATTAATCTTTGGGTCTAGATTCCACTAAGTAAGTATATTCAGAGAGCCACTCAAATCTGAGAACTGGCCTTTGTGTCTAACCCAGCAGGTGCATTTCTGATTCTACCTACCCAGACATTAGCTTTTCTGGAGCATCTCAGTTTCCTGAATTGAGTGAGAAACAGTGTAAAAGGCTGAAGTGAACTTCATCTCATCAGCTCATTGTTAATCAAAAGCACCACACTGTTCCTCCTTCAGAGACATCCATGCTGAAGCTGAATTTAACTGTACTTCCATTTGGATGGCCATTTGCTAAGTTCTAAATACGGTCTGTACATCACTTATGGTCACAGTCTTATTGTTGTTGGTGTGATGGTAACAGCCTGACAGAAAATCCTATTCTGACACTGAACCCTTGCACACAGTTTCTGGAGAACAGCCAGTCTTGAGTCTACACTGCAAGCTTGAAAAAGCAGGTTCTTTTTCAGTATCAGTTATACCAGCGAAGGAATGCTGAAGCAACAGCACAGATGGACTTTCCAGTAAGAGTGAAAGTAATCAGGCAAAAAGCAAAGCTTTTCCTTCTGTGTCTCTTTTTCTGGGCTGATACTAGAAGAGGCTTCTCACATTCAGGCATGGATCCTCCCAAGTCAAATAATCTGACCAGAAAGTTTCTTAGGGGCTGCCCAGGGGCACCTTTTAGCTGATTGTCAATCCAGTGATGTCGACAACCAGGATTAGCCGCTCAAGGAGGAGTGTGAAACAACTCACACTCTCATTCAGTAGCAGAGAGAATACATGCTTGCGTGTTTGCCATTCACCTGGCTTTTTCTGCTCTTATACAGACAGTCCAAGACCCCAGATGAGGGATGGGTGCTACCCATGAGGGTGGATCTTCCTACTTCAATAAACTAAATTTAGAATATCTCTCACAGGTATGTCATAGGCAAACACAATCCAAACAATTCCTCAACGAAACTTTCTTCCCAGGTTATTCGAACCACAACATGTACCTTTCCTATATATGAGGCAGCAAGCATGGGGTGTCTATATTTCCTCCTATGAAAAAATGAGAATTATGAACTGATACCAAGTGTGGAGATGCAGATTAGGTTTGTTGATTCATATAGTAGTTATCCTTAGATTCTTGGCACGTATTAAGTATTTGTTAAATAAATAAAATGAAGGGCTGGGAGATGGTTTAGTTGGTAAAGTGCTTGCCACACATGTATGAGGACCTGAGTTCACATCCTCAGCACACATGGTGGTGTGTGCCTGTAATCTCAGCAGAGGGGAGGTGGAGGGTAGAGACAGAAAGATATCAAGCAGTTCATCTGAGCCAGTGAGCTCCAGATTCAGTGAGAGACCCTGTCTCAAAAATCATGTGGAGAAAGGTGAGAGATGGTTCCTGACACTAGTCCCCACTCTCCATGTGCATGTACACACCCCTCTCACTCAGACAGAACTTGAACACCAGCACCAAGTAGTTCACGAAGTTCACAATAAATGGTGTTAGCATCCAAAAATCTGCAAGAGCAGCCAGGGCTCTTAATCACTGACCCCTCAGGTGAGACTTTTGAAAATGCATACTACAAAGAACTTTTATGGAAATTAAACATTCTATTTCTCACTAACTCTCTCACCTCTCTGACCCCTCTCTTTCTCTATCTTTGTTGTCTGGGAAAGGAGAAGCTTACTAGAAAGAGATCTTAAAATATTAATTATGTATTACTGAGTTTCATATTTTAAAAAATTTTCAAAAGACAGAAAACAAAAAACAACAAAACAAAACAAAAACCCCAACACACCCTGTAATAGCTCAAGGAGAACAGTGACATGTTTTTATTTCCTTAATTATCCAAATGTCATACGAAGACCAACTGATTAATGAATTTAATATTTTTTTTTAATTTAAACTATATATAGGCATGTGTTATGTGTGGTCATGAATTCAGGTGCTAGTGGAAGCTGGAGGTATCAGATTCCCTGAAGCTGATGTGGGTGATGGGAACTAAACTTAAATCCTCCGGAACAGCAGAAAATGCCCTTAACTGCTGAGCCATCTCTCCAGTGCATAATATTTTTTAACAATTAAATCTTGGTCATTCAACCATATAATGTTGATAATCTGAAGTTTTAAAGTTCAATTATGTAACCATTTCTTTTTTTAAATTTATACCATACCAGAGAATGATTGTGTGTATGTGTATGTGTGTGTGTGTGTGTGTGTGTGTGTGTGTGTGCGTGTGTGTGTTTGTAAAGTAGAGTCTACATTTCCTTTGCTAAAAAGAGCTATGTGGCATGTTCAGAGGTCTTGAGGCATGAAAAAAGCCACTTGCCGCAAGCTCCCAAATGGCTTCACTCTTGGTAATTTATTCAATATTGTGTTGGGATGTGTTGCTATCATTATTTTGGCTCACAGAGCCCAGAGGAATGGCTAGGCTTTACTTGTGATGTATCAGCTATCAGAACCCATTAGCATGGGTTCCTGGGTGTTCAGACTAAGTCACTTAGTATCTGTAAGCATCTACACTTATGACCATTAGAAGGATGAGAGAGAAGAGAAGACACAGAGAGCACCCAGGAATGCTCCCTTTTCTACCTGGCAAAAGAGGAAAGCTGAGCCAGCCCAAGAGCTTGGAGAACCTGATGGATTCAGTGGAGCTTATGGAGAGAAAGGAGCCAAAGGGAAGTGCCGAGGAGACAAGGTTCTAGAACAAATCCTAGCTGCTAGACTGTGCACCCATGGCCAACCCTTCCACCACACATGAAGAAAGTCAAGTTTTCTGACTTCTATCCTCCATCTTGAGTCAAGGCCACTGTGGTTGTCTTGAGTAATTCTGAGATTTTTTTTTTTAAAGATTTATTTATTTTTTATGTCCATGAATACACTGTAGCTGTTTTCAGACACTCTAGAACATGACATCCAATCCCATTACAGATGGTTGTGAGTCACCATGTGGTTGCTGGGAATTGAACTCAGGACCTTTGGAAGAGCAGTCAGTGCTCTTAACCACTTAGCCATCTCTCCAGCCCCTGAGCTGTTTTCTTAACAGCTCTATAGCTTAGTTAGTAGATAAATGAGCTAAACCATTAGAGTGGAATGTAGACCTTTGTGAGCTAGACTCTGGCATCACCAGGTACATGCTTACCATCCTTGATATTAGTTTGAGATACTTTTGGCTTGGATGATGTCATTTTCCCCTCTTGACCTGTAAGCCTCTTCCTCCCAGCCCAAATCCCAGGGGTTTGAGTTTCTTCCTGCTGACTCAGGCACACATCTATATTCAAGTTTCTCCTCATAACCCCAAATCACAATTGGTGCAATCCCAGATCTGTCTGCCTCTTTCTTCAGTCTCATGACATCTATGGCCAGTTCTCATATTCTGGGACCAGTTTTTTCCCAGAAGTGTCCCCTGCAAGTTCCCCAAACTGGTAACTTATCTTCAAGTTCCCATGTTAATGGGATCTTGGAGGTGGGGATCTTTGGGAAGATCATTAGGGATAAATAAGATTCTATGATGGGTCTTTGTGATGATGTTTGTGGCTCTCTAAGAATAGGAAGAAGAACTTGAGTTTGTTTGTTTGGTCTGTCTCATGAGGTGCTACACCAGTAGGCTCTTAACAGCTGCTGGCAAGATCCTAGGGTCATGTTCTTGGACTTTCTAGCCTCTAGTCTGTGTTTTCTAATTTGTTTTCGTTACCGGTATTGGACCTAGGGCATCTCATGCATGCTAAACCTGTACTCTTATCATTGGGCTATGTCTTCAGCTCTTTCTATTTTTGCTTTCGGTTTAAGGCAAGGTCTCACTAAGTTACTTAGGCTGGCCTTGAAATCATTGTTTACCCCACACAGGTCCTGATCTTGTCTTTTTGTCTTGGTCTAGAATTTCTAATCTGTACAGTAAAATCTGACTTTTTTTAAAGAATATAAATTACCCAGTCTCAGACATTTTGTTATAGTAATGGAAATTACACTATTTTAACTATTTTAAATACTTCACATATTTTCATCAAATAAATAGTTTTGTGTAGGAAAAAATCTAACTCACACATTGTTGTTAATGAAAATGACTTATTGATAAGGTTGGATTTTAAAATTTAAGATTCGTGATGCCTTAGGATTAGAGAAAAAACAAAAATAATGGATAAAGGGAAAGAACTCTAAAATCCTAGAAGATAAACAGCAAGTGGCTTTCTTACATCTTGTTCACAGTATAGTGAGCAGCAGCATTCTGCTAAGGCAGATTGTTGCATCAAGGTGCTTGGCTGTGTACCTGCTCCTGGATCTTCCTGGATCTCAAGCCCAAACATCGCAGTTAAGAATCCTACAGACACACCCTTTGCCTGGGTAGGTGTCTCAAATTGAGTGACAATTGCAGAGAACTCTTGGGGGGTGTAAATACAGGTAGTTCTGTCCAGTGAACACTTTTGTGGGTATTGTGATTGCTGATATGACAAAAATCTCCTTGAATGCTAAACTCTTGGCATGAGGTGACTATGCAGAGTAGAGCTGGCCAAATGTCTTCTATTCCATCTGCCTTTCCAACCTCTGAGAGGAGAAAAAAGCAGTTTTTTATTTTTTTAAAGAGAAGACTTTATCAGGTCTTTTCCAGGCACCTACTTTAGTGGT
The DNA here is from genome assembly GCF_963924665.1 of Micromys minutus. Classification (NCBI taxonomy): domain Eukaryota; kingdom Metazoa; phylum Chordata; class Mammalia; order Rodentia; family Muridae; genus Micromys; species Micromys minutus. The sequence continues at coordinate 781,995 of NC_137971.1, forward strand.
CACACTGGAATTCTATGACTAATAAACCTTGCTAGGCATAGAGAGTTTGGGAACTAGCACACTAGTGCAAAGAGTGATCATCCGTTGGGTATTTACCTGGCAACAGACACTGTTCTAGAGACTCTACAAGTTCTCTGGCAGCTCTAAGGTGTCATGTGCCTTGCCCACCAGGAAAGGGCTTTGGTGAGGAAGTGGTAGAATCCTATGGCTGCCTTGTGGAAGAGTTGCCTGGTGTCTTTGTAGTAGTTGGTCCTGTTGACTTGTTGGGACTTAGAGCTACTGAGGAGACACACCCCATGGTTGTGTCTGTGAGGGAAGTTTCCAGAGTGGATTAACTGAGGGGTAGGGGTGGGGTGCCAACTTAGATTAGAAGATATCTGAGGAAAATGAGTGTGTCACTATCTTCACTTCTTCCTGAGAGAGTGTCAATCACTGACATCAAACTCCAGCTCCTTCAGACTTCCAGCATGAACTCAGTGACAGCAACTCTCTCAGTAATACCTAGGCTTTCCACACCATATTGGAACTTCTGAGGCATATAGCCTCATGAACTGAGAAGCTGCAAGGTTCTCAGGTGCTCCAGTATCCAGACAGCCAATGTTAATATTTAACAATGATTAATATGAGAAGCCCAAAAACGGTGCTTGAGCATTTGGAGTTTCTAAAAGTACCCAAGGGATGGTGATGCCAATGGTCCAGGCATCATGTATATGTGAAATAGTTTAAGAGCACAATGCTTAGTAAGAAGAGAAATTATAGCACCTCAGAGACTGAATTACTTTGATCAAATTATACAAAGTTACTCCAACATAAGAAGGCAACTCAGGATCCTGCTGGCCCCTGTTGTGTAAGTCAAACGAATAATTCCCCTTTTATTTTATTTATACCATTGTTTCTGTTTTCTAGAAAATCCTAATATAATCTTCCTCATATGTATGAGGCAGATTTATGGCAGTCAAAACAGAGCTAAGAATCCAATCTTGAGCTGTTGTGACAGAATACATTAAGCCCTTGACCCTTACTTTACATATGAGAGTTTCCCCAGGCTAGACCCCAGTACTTTGCCATTGTAGGGTGTAAACAACCACCAAGAGTATGTAATTGCTCCACCATGATGATAGATTTTGTTTGAAAAGGTGCCAAGAACTACATTTATATGATTCCATTTAAATTAAATGCCAGAAGAGGGAAAAAACAGGAAGGAAACCTGCAGTTGGCAATGGCTGGAGGCAGCAGTTGAGGGGGTGGGTGGTGACTGTTAGGGGCTAAGGGATTCTTCCTGGAGTAAAGATGGTGTTCTAAAATTGTTGCGACCTTGTGATTAACTCCATTAGTGTGTGGACTTTATCTTATTATTTAAAAAGCCTTATTTTACCCTTATTATTTCTATGCATTCACACATGTAGCCAGATGTTCCCAGGAGGCCAAAAGAGGGCATGGAATACCCTGGAATTACAGGTAGTTTTAAGCACTTACATAGGTCCTGGGAGCTAAACTCGGATTCTCTGCTAAAACAGCAAGACTTCTTAACCACTAAGTCATCTCTCCAGCCCCTAGAGTATGCTCTTTAAATGAGTGAATTGTGTGGTATGCAAATTGCATCTCACTAAGGTTGTTTTTAACTATTTCTTTTGGAGGCGCTGCTATTTTAAGTTTGGCTACAAGTGACTTCAAGTGAGAACAGAGGCCACGTAAGAAGTTTCAGATGCATATGGGTTTCATGAAATTTGCTAATTAGAGGAGGAAATGCCAGTTAATTAAATTTATATAAATAATTCATGTTCATCATAAAACATTTAAAACTCCCATAATCTGGGTACTTAGAGAAAACCATTGTTAATATTTTAGGGCTAACCCTTGAGGGGTTTTCTATGCATATGTCAATTACGTAGGGAAAGTGGATCATTTGGTCTTTGAGACAGTATATTTCCCTCTTCTCACTAAGCAGTGTTCTATTAAACCTTGGCTTGTTCCTAATATGATGCTTGGACCATTGGCATCGCTGTACTCTGGAGTCTTCTTAGAAGGTGTAACTTCTAGAGCACCATTCTGGCCTTCTTGTACTAGTCACTTTGGGGCTGTGAGGCAAAGCTTTTTCACGGCCATTTGCTTTTAACTGTAATCTTCTTAATTACTAGTGACTTTCCCCTACTTTGGATCGGAAAAGATTGTTTTCATGCTTTCTAATATGGTAGACACGTTTAATTAGTCATCTTTTGAGTAGTTTATTTCTAGAAGAGGTGAGAATTGTACTAACTTAGTTGGTTTCTTAGTTATCTTTTAGAGGTGTTTTGCTGGGTCAAGTCCAAAGCTTCAGTTGTCTTGCAAAGACTACCTTAGGGCTGTGTGTAGCCAAGTGACAGGTGCTTTTCTTGTACACACAAGGCCCTTGTTTTCTAGCACTGAAAAAAAATCTTTAATGTCTATTTCTACTTAAAGTATATGAGGATATCTACATAATATATTTGTTAATTCTGGCTATTAATTTAAAACATAATCTACATTAATCCAATAAATAAATTAAGCAGACCATTTAGTTTAGCTGATTTTCCATTGGTTGCTAGTGATGATCAACATTTGTATAAAGTTATGAGCTGTCTCTTCATTTGTGAAGATCTTGCTATGTCGTGTATGTGTGTGTGTGTGTGTGTGTGTGTGTGTGTGTGTATGTGTGTGTATATTTGGTGGGATTTAATGCACATTAAAAATGTGTGTATGTGTATGCTTATTTGGTGGGATTTAGTATACATTAAAATTTATATTTTATATATATATATGTATGTATATATGTATTTGTGTGTGTGTATGTGTGTGTGTGTATGTGTGAGTGTGTGTGTGTGCTTGCACATCTGTGGAAGTCAGGGGAAAACTTGTATGGAGTTGGTTTTTTAATCTCTTTTTTATCCATGTGGGTCCCAAGAACCAAACTCATGTTGCCAGGTTTGGTGGCAAGCCATTTTTTTCTGGTTTTTATGTTGTAAGAACACTAACTTTTTGAACATTGTGGATATTGAAATTTTATTTTATGGATTATTTTCTTTATATTTATTGCTTCTTTTTTCCCATTTAGGAGCTATGATTTTTAAAATTCAGGTATCTGCTTGTAATGCCAAGTAGAATTCTGGAGCTCCTATGTAGCTTTTAGTCATGAAATGAGAACCTTGTTGCAAGGAACCGATGTTTGATTGGTGGTGCTGGGGATGGAACACCCATATAAAATTGCCAGTTTGAGAAGGTAAAATATTGACAAATACAATCTCACTCCAGCCAACCCAACATCATTATTAATTATCAGCAACTCTGACACATTTCCTACAGACTATTTAGTTTAGTTTGCAGAACAACTCCCCAATGTAGGAATCTCTCATACTATGGAGAGATAAGGAAACAATCCAGAATGTAAAAGTAATTGTTGACAATCACACCACTATAAAGTAGTAGAGCCAGGGGTGGATTCAGGTCACTCTGACTCAAACTTTGGTCTTTCCCCTGAAAACAGAACCATCTTTGATCTATTCCACCCACCCTTGCTTCTATGCTATGGAGTAGAGACAGTATTAGGTTCAGTAAATTGAGGGATCTCATATGTGGCTGGAAGAGGTCAACTTCCCACAGGAAATCATTGGAAAGATAGGTCTGGATCCAGGGTGGGGACAGCTTTCTGTGAAAATAGATCCTCTCTGCAGCAGACTCACAAGGAGCACTCAGTGAACCAGATCTGAGTGGTCCTATTACCCTGCAAGGTTGGGTTTGGTCATCATCTCAGACTCAGTTCTACTAAAGCCGAAACCTAGCTGAGGGCATACGTGTTGCCTGTGGCCCTGAGGAGAGCAGGAAGCTTTGTGGATTTGAGTCTTTGCACTTAATCTGATGACCAGCTTCTGTAGCTATAACCACATCGTTCAAGGCTATGAAGTTGCCTTGTTATCATTAAGAAGCTCATTCCTCCAGTCACTGAGCCGCCGCCGAGGACTCAGCTGCCTCCCCCTCGAGCCCCCTTGCTTCCCGACGCTCCGTCCCCCCCGCCAGCCTTCTCCCGCAGCCGCCTTCCGCAGGCCGTTTCCACCGAGGAAAAGGAATCTTATCGTATGTCCGCTATCCAGAACCTCCACTCTTTCGACCCCTTTGCTGATGCAGGTAAAGGTGATGACCTACTTCCTGCTGGCACTGAGGATTATATCCATATAAGAATTCAACAGAGAAACGGCAGGAAGACCCTTACAACTGTCCAAGGGATCGCTGATGATTACGATAAAAAGAAACTAGTGAAGGCGTTTAAGAAGAAATTTGCCTGCAATGGTACTGTGATTGAGCATCCAGAATATGGAGAAGTAATTCAGCTATAGGGTGACCATCGCAAGAACATATGCCAGTTCCTGATAGAGATCGGACTGGCTAAGGACGATCAGCTGAAGGTTCATTGGTTTTAAGTGCTTGTGGCTCTCTGAAGCTTAAGTGAGGATTTCCTTGCAATGAGTAGAATTTCCCTTCTGTCCCTTGTCACAAGTTTAAAAACCTCACAACTTGTATAATGTAATCATTTGGGGTCTGCTTTTTAACTTGGACTAGTGTAACTCCTTCATGCAATAAACTGAAAAGAGCCATGCTGTGTAGTCTTGAAGTCCCTCATTTTAACAGGTCAAGCACTAAGCCCTGGCAGTGTCCACCCTGAGACAAAGCAATAACAAGGTTTCAGCCAAACCAGGAACCCCAAAATCACAGGAGGCTATGTCTGACCACAAGTTCCTTCAGACCCCCTTTCCAGTGTTCCCTGCCCTAGAAGAGTGTCACCACTTGAACAGCCCAGGTGACTGAGAGTATGGGTAACACTGCCCCAGTGTCTCTAGAGAGAGTCTTCGCCCATAAGAACTCCTGGTGTCTGACCAGGTAGGCAGAATTCAGGAAGGGCCACCTTTCCAGAGAAGTCATGGACATCAGCTCACCACCAGGGTAGTCTTTTTAATCAGATCTATCCTAGCCAAGGGATCTTGGAACATGAAGGGTAAGGGAACAAATGCATTGGTCGTGTGGCTAGCTGTGGAAGCTTCAACTCAACATGAGCCGCTGCCCAGTGCCGTGTGAAAGAACAAACTGATTTTTTGGTTTTCTTTTCCCTTCCAGTTTACTGTTATGTAATGTATTTAAGTCCTTATTTAAATAAAGCTTGTTTTCAGAAAAAAAAAATGAAGCTCATTCCTGGGGCCAGAGAGATAGCTCAGTGGTTAAGATCACTGACTGCTCTTCCAGAGGTTCTGAGTTCAAATCCCAGCAACCACATGGTGGCTCACAACTATCTATAATGAGATTTGATGCTTTCTTTTGGTGTGTCTGAAGACAGTTACAGCATACTTATATATAATAAATAAATAAATCTTAGAAAAAGGAAGCCCATTCCTGACCCTTACTTTGCAGAGTGTACCCTGTAGTAGGTGGCAGGGGTGGGTCAGAGCACTGAAAGAGACAGTGGCTGAAACATTACAAGCATTGTTAGGCTGGGTTTCTTCCCAGACTAAGGGAGTCAGGGTTTTGCTATAAAGTTCCTGTGGAGGGGGCTGGGCCATGGCAGATAAAGTGCCCTTGTTTTTGTTCCCACAGGCCAGATCCCTTATTCAAGGCACTTTTCAGTGACCACACTTCATCTGCAAAAAGCCTGGTGTGAGTCCAGGGGTTTTGTATGTCTAGGGTCTTACTGTGGATTATCATAAGGCAAGAATAATGGTGATATTGTTTGCAGAGCCAAGGAAGAAAACCAGACCCGGTGGAGGATTTATTTTTCTACCATAAAGCTGATGGGGCTCTTCAAAAGTTCACTGACTGTGGCAGTAGGTCTCCCCATTCGAAAACACTCCTGGATGACAAGGCAGAGTCTTGCCTAATATTGTGCGTACCCTTCTATCACCAGGCATCCAATTCCCTGTGAATTTTGCAATATAGCAACAGTAATGGAAAGCAAAGTGATCTCTAAATAATGGTTTAAGATGGCTACTCGATAAAGGGCCCTGCAATAATTATGATCAATGGAGCATGGATTCAATATATATTGCCCATTTAGATGCACCAGATTAGTGTAACAGCTTTCTTTAATGTTCTGAGTATTTTGCGTGTGCGTGCGTGTGTGTGTGTATGTGTGTGTGTGTGTGTAAGGAGAGGAAGGTGTGGGAGCAGAGAAGAGGAGGGAGAGAGGAAAGCTAGACTGCAGATTGCACAAGGCATCTTCTGGCTTATATTGATCTGTGTGGAGGAGGTGACGTCGTTGAGGGAAGATTGAGCTTCAGGGAGTGTGTGATCCATTCCTCAGTGTCCTGTGTGGCAGCCAGGACTATGCAGAGGGAGATGAAGCTGGTGAGAGGGCCCGAGAGAAACACCTGATCATTCAGTCATTTTGTAAATGCTGCTTTCAGCAGAGAGTTTGGTGTAATCATGAAAATTAGCCAGCTAGCCAAAAGAGGCCCCTCCCCTTCATTGCAGAACAGAAGCGTTCTAGAAGGAGCAGACTGGATAGTGCTGCCCTTGGGAGGCAGGAAGCATGGAAATGTGTTTGACCAGGAGGTGGGGTGAATGATTTACTTGACATTAATCCAAATCCTTCCCTCCCCAGACCCTAAGAATGGGAATTTTCCGTGACAGGCTGTCTGGAAATCTGGGTCTGTTCCCTACCTTTCATGTCCCTGGGTTGATCCCAGGTAACGGGCAGGGTCTGTGATCAGTGTGTAATGATGAGGGCAGATTGCCATATGGGCTGAATTTCTCAGGATAATGGGGATAAAATGATTGCAGTCTTTATCCTGACTTGCTTTGATTTGTCAGTTAACATAACAGCCCCCTCTCCACCCTTTCATGAAAGGACATCAGTAGGAAGTGTCACTGTTCCAAGAGACGAGAAGCCAGCTTTCGGATCTGATAATCTCCCTTGATGTTGCTGTTGAGTGGCTAATTGGCTCCGTAATTCCTGGCCTAGGGAGGCAGCTGTAGTTTAGGTCCTAATGGTGATTAATTTTCACTGAGCATCTACTATGGGCTGGGTGCTTGGTGGCAGTGACTCAGCACACACATCCAGGCTGCTCACTGAATAAATACAGCTTCTGATTCTGCAAGGCATAGGGTGAGACCTCAGGGCCAAGTTTCCAGTTGTACCATTGTGACTAGACAATGCAAAACCACTTTTAGGAGCCAAATGTTAACTCTTACCTACATTCTATAATGGTGCACAATAAAAAAGCCTACTTCACAGAGGAAGAACAGGTGGAAGCCTGCTGGTTGGCAGTCCTGCGGCACGCTGCATATCTCTCAAACGATATTGATCCCTCTCCTCTTTTCCTCTTCCGCAATTATGGAGAGTTCCCACTACAGAAGCCCGGATTCCTGTGAGACTAGAGGAGAGTGATCTGCAGGATCATCCAACTCAGACAGCACAAAGAAGACATCTACTAATCTATGAAAAGCCACAGAGACATCAGAGCTGGGTTGCCATAGCAGCCGGTGGCATTACTCTCACCATGTACCACTGGTCCTTAGTCACCATGGTCAGGGTGTGGAATACTCTTGATAATGCCTGCTGTCAGGCACCAGACTAGGCCATAGCATCAAACTGAGAAGTAGCTGTCCTCTGGGGCCATGAAGAAAATAGATGTAAACTCCGTCCTGCCAGAAGTCCTGAGAGAAGCAACTGTGAGAATTCCATATTATTCTGAGCCCTCACAGTGGCGAAGCAGGGACTTAGGGCATACCCAGAGCTCATCAACACCTCAGCCCAATTTAACAATGTGCCAGGCTTGATTAAACCCAAAGGGCAACTTGCCAAGTACCTCCTCCCCCACTTTAATTGTTTAGATTGTGCAGAATTTGAGTAAAATTTAATCCAGATGTTTCTGATTGGTTTAAATTTAAATCACCAGAAAATTCTCTTAAGTTGCTATTTGATGTTGAAGAGGGTTTTCAAGCTTTTTCCTTTTCTTAATAGGAGAGGTCACTTGGGTAGGGGTAAATGAGGCCCATGAACCTAGAGGTTTTGTCAGATTTGATTTGAAAACCCATTTTTGTGAAATCAGAGTCAGAACTCAGTTTGCCTTTGACCTGCTTTTCAAGTTCTTGCTAAGACCATCTCAAAGGAAGAGGTGGGGAACTTTTCCTGCGGTTGATACCAGGAATCCAGACCTGACCTTTTCTGGCTCTTGGGTCTTACTACAGTGCTTGCGACTCCAGGTGAAGCATCGTGGGCCAGGTGGCAGGCAGATTTCACCTTGGTTTGCTATCTGGCATTTGCTTAGCTGATGCATGTCAGTCTGGTACCAAGTGCCTGAGCTGATCTGCAGGTTCTTTTGCAAGGTTCCCATTCACAGTCTAGGACAATGATTTCAAAGAATGGCCTCTGAACAGACTGTGTCAATGTGATCTGGGAATTTAGAAACGGGAATTCTTGAGCCTAGCCCAAGGCAAGCTGAATCACAAACTCTGGAGCTGGGTCCAGCCATCTACGTTAACCAAGGGATTCCCATATACCCCGAAATTTAAGAACCACAGGGCTAAGTGCTAGGTAGCTAGTTAGGTACTAGCAGGCTTGAAAGATCATTGAGGATGGTCTCTCCCTTCTTGATCAGAAACTTGTAAACAAAGAACTGAGACAGCAGGAATATTGAGAGATGTAGCTTAGGGCAGGGAGTCTTTCATCACTGGGGACATGACCCAAAGGGGATGGTGGGACTCCAACACAGCATGAAGTGAGCATCCCTCCACTCCATGCTCTCCAGCATGATGCAACACGTTGCCATAGCAATGAGGCCACTGGATCACGTATTAAACCCCCAAGGTCTCGATCAAAAGACATTCTTTTTTAAAGCCTATGATCTCAGGTACTTGTTGCAGTAATAGGAAGCCCACTAATGTAGGTAGTTGCGCAAGGCTTCCCAGAGAAGATGTGCCTGAATTTCAGAGGACCGTGGAGGAGGTTATTTGGTATATGGAGGTGCTCAGAGACAGCATCTGAGATGGCAAGGGCTGGCGAGTTTCAGGGTTTAAGTAGCAGCACGAGGCAGACAGGAGGTTTGACTCGTACTTAACCCTGCTTTCCTCAAGGAGCATGTTGCCATCTGTACCTCTGGTCATTCCTTCCTCTTCAGCACTGAGGGGCAATGGAGAGTAGCAGGGGAAGTAGGGGAAAGACTGAGTTTTAGCTTAGAGCCATGAGGATAAGAGGTTCTTCATGACTTTCCCTGTGGCATTGGTGGTACTAGTGGGTTATATCATTGTCACATCTAGTCACCCACAAAGTGGGGGTCACAAGTCATTTGCTTTGCACCTAACGTACTCGTAACGGTAGAATCATTTGTTCTGCTCTTGTCATTCACTATTTTAGCTGGTGTCGGTTCCATTGTGCCCCGTGTGTATTTCCACCTTGCCCTTACCCATGTCATTGTGACTGCATACCTCAGAGAATGCTGACCCCTGAACTGTCTTTGGTCACCTTGGTTCACAGCAAAACACCGCTTGCAGAACTTTTTGCCTGTACCCTAATTATCTGGGACACCAGTGTTTGACTCTTACTGATATTTCTGATCTCTCTCTTCACTTTTAGAAAAGCACGTGCAGTAGTCTGGAAGCTTGGTGCTCGGCGGCAAGCTCACACCAATGGCCCAGTACTTAATTTTTCCCCTGGGAAAAGTAAACCAACTACTGAATTAGCAAATTAACTATAAACCAATACTGCCGTTTTGCTGGAATACCATAGTATAGGGTGGAGGAGGAGCTTGAAAGCATAGTCATGCATCTGCAGGATGCAAACATAGTCATGGGCTGTCTGTGCTTTTGTGCTTTGCATCTCACATAGCTCCCCCTTATTCCTCCCATGCTGAAGTTTTAACTCTTCATTACAACACGTCTAGCCCTGCAAAGGCTTCCTGTGCATCTCTAACTTTCCTCTGCTACCCTACAGCCATCACAGTGTAAGCTGCTCTCCTGTTAAAGGACTCTGGAGGCTTGAATGGACATGTTCTTTCCCTGGTGCCCTTTCAGTCTCTCATTAGGCCCTGACCACATCTTGGGTGTGTGTACATCACTCCATTCCATCATTCAGATCTTGCCCATCACTGCACTGAGACTGGCTTCTAGAAATCATTTAGAATGCCTTGCCTGTGGACTGGGTGATTATTATATCCATCACATTTATCACACCCTTCTGGCTGCTTTCTGAGGCTTTTATACTGTGGGTCCACGAACAAGTGCATGGCTGCTTTGTTGGGTACCAGTGACTTGCAGGTTGGGGTAACTAATTATGGAACACTTGGAAGTCAAGTTCAGGATTGAGATCAGACATTGCTTTTGGGTGCCAGAGCAGAAAATGCATTGCTACCTCTAGTAAAAAAAAAACTTTTTCTAGGGAGTTGGGTAAATTCCCTTAAATGACTCAGTTTCTATGCTTTAATTGAAATATATTCCTGCTACCGAAAACCTGTCAGAATGATTTCACATTTATTTTAAAGTGCTGAAAGAATGTCCCTTGGTTGAAACTTCCAGCCATTTACCAGGAAGCCAATCTTTATTCCTGGATGTTTTTCTCTCAGCTGGCTTTTCTCTACCTGATAATAGAGGCTTATAATGGAAAATCCACGAGAACCTTCAGCCTCAATGTGGCAAACACCTCTGTCACCACACAGCCAACGGTAGAGACCTAAAGTTCTTGGAATATCTCTGTCAAGAGCTGGTGCAGCAGTTTTGATAAAGCACACCACCTTTCTCATTGGAGCTAAAAGCCAATGACAGATGAACCAGCAGCATTTATTCTTTCTTTTAAAGTGGTTCTAAACTAATAATGTGTTTTCTGAGCTCTTAATGACACCAGAAATAGAGGGATTCTTGTTGCTGAAACTCTTCCCAAGAGCACCCTAGACAAGAATCTTGAAGAATATGCTTTAAAAGCACCTGCCAGCTAGATATGTGCCAAATCTACTAATTAGTCACATTTTCTATGCTGCCGTCAGGTTAAGAAATGGGATGAGAACTTTGGAGTGGATGGTATGGGTAATATATAAATATTTTGGGTGATACGTAATCAGTTAATTGGTTTATTAAATTATAAAATCATTGTTTGCTCGGAAGAGCAGTAAAACTAACCAAATGAAGACTCACCCCTTTGAAGACTTTGTCCATTAATTATGTGTTGGCATCACTTGCAGCAGCCTTGTTAGACAAAGGGCTCTTTATCTTTATATGCCATGGCTACAATGTATTGTACTGCAAATGATGGCACCGACTTTGTGTCTACATAATTACAGAAATCTTATCCCTTTTGTGTTTGCACATCATTTTCAGTTTTTTGGAATAGTTAAACTCCATTTCACTTTTTAATAACATTTTAGAAATCATTGCGGTTCAGGTAAACAGAATTTGATTGCTTTGATGGATTGAAAATGGTTAGCTCAGCCTGAGTTTATTTGATTTGTTTCTTCAGGGATTACAAAGAATAGGATTTTATCTCCAGACTGACAAAAGAGACAAACTCTGCATTTTTGCCTATGCAGTCAGTGGCAGAGCTCCTAAACCACACAGCTCCTTCATGGGGGAGATATTTTAGGCTGGGGCTGGATTTTGAGTTTTCATTCCATCAGATGTTGGGTGAATAGTTGGGGGAGGGGAGAAGCTTCACTCTTTTTTTTTTTTTTTTTTTTTTTTTTTTTTTTTAAGTTAGCTAAGATCTAGGGTATTTCACAGCACTGACTAGGCAGAACCCAGTGAGGTAATTTTGAGAAACAATGTCTATCTTCCTTAGCAATGGCCCACTTTCGGGGAAGGCTCATCTGCTAACTGAATAGATCTCAAAAGACAAGTGCAGGTTTCTTGATAGGCCTGTCCCAGAGGCGTAGCCCTGTGAGTTTCCTGGAAGCTCTCTTTAAGACGCAGGAAGAAGGCAGGCGTTTCTGACACAGGTGTTTCTTGTTCTTGCAATGGACTAGCAGCGTGACAGGAAGAAGCCAGGGACAGGTGGCTGTGCAGTGAAGAGAAAGGCTCAGTCAGACCCAAGGCTTGTATATAAGTACTTACATAGTACTGCCATGTGTTTTAGGGAAGGGTAGAGTCCCTTAGATCTTTGTTCTTCCAGAAAACATCTTTCAATTTTGAATGTTTTGAGTTGTTGAGTCATTGAACCCTATACTGATACTATTGTGAGTATGTAACAAGGTGTTTGGAAGAAAAGCAACAGGGGTTCATTTTTCTTTTCTCTCCCCTTCATCATCATCTCTCCACGTATGTCATCTGTCTGTCTTTCTGTCCATCTGTCTGTCTATGTATTATGTATGTATGCATCTATCTATCATCTATTATCTATATATTTATCATCTATCTACTTACCTATTATATATCCTTAGTCTGCAGATGCAGACAACATATACTATGCACACATATCCTATATATATATCTATCATCTATATTTATCTGAATCTGTATATTTATATCTATTTATCATCTATCATCTATCTATCTATCTACCTATCTATCCATTATGTATGTATCTGTGTATTATGTCTGTATAGATGTATGTATCTGTTTATCTTTTATATATCTCAGTCTTCAGCTGCAGACAACATATACTATACACATGTATTATCTATCTATCTATCTATCTATCTATCTATCTATCTATCTATCCATCATCAATTCATCATATACCTAGTTATTTGAGTAAGGGTTTTCCTGTGTTGCGCAGGACAGCCTTGTACTGGGTTCAAACTATTCTCTAGGTTTTAGAATCTTGTATCACACACGTATGCCCCAGCATGCTTTGCCTAAAAATAGGGATCAAAAAAAAAAAAAAAAAAAAAAAAAAACAAACCTGGAGTTGTATGACCTTGAACCCATTTTGAAATTCACTTCTTTCAGTTTTCTGATGGGATCCCTAGAAGGGTTTAGCTGATTCATATAACCCCTGCATGGTGTAGGACAGATGTTCACTGTGTGCTTGCTGGTGCTGCTAAGTATCTATTGAGGGTGTGGTGATTACCCTGAGACGCCAACTTCCTGGTCAAAAAAGCTATATATAGATGGAGGACAAAGACTGAAAACATTCTGGCACCTTTTGTCCTAAGCTCTTTAGTGAGCTATGGTATTCTAATGTAACCTTATAGGGTTACAAGATTCTGTGTTACATCATGATGAATTCCTTTGATTGTGCCAGAAACAGGCCAATTTCATAGATTCCATGCTACAAAAAAATCACAAGTGTTCAGCAAATAACCACACACAAATAACAACCAGGTCAAATCTCATTACAAGAAACCCTCTTATAAAGAGGAAAAAAACCCCAACAACTCCAAATGTTCCTAATGGCACCAAAATATTTCCCCATATTCCTTTTTTCTGGTTAATTGATTTAAAAAGAAACTGATGCAATAAAAATAATAGTCTGGGCAACCCTTTGAAATCTTATCCAATGACATTTGGTTTTGATATAAACCTAATACCAGAGTCATGCAGAGTAAATTCATAATCAGAGAAGGAGATGTCAATCACAGAAGACTAGGGTAAGAGGTGATTATGTTTTGTTTTCATTTATATTTTTTGTGTGTAGTATGTGTGTATATATGCTGTGTATGTGCACAAGTATATATGGGTGATCATGCAGGTATGTGTATGTGATGACATCAGAGGTTAACACTGAGAATCTAATTGATTTCTATCTTATTTTTTGAGAGAGGTTCTCTCGCTGAAGCTGAAGCTCATTGACTGGCAGGCTGGCTGGCTGGCTGGCTGGCTGGCTGAAGATTTCTATGGGTCATACTGTGTCTGCTACTTTAGTCCTGGGGTCATTGGACCTGCCATCATGCATGGCTTTTTATGTGCATGCTAGGAATCTGAACTTAGTTACTTAGGTTTTTGCAGTGATGTGAAACGTGCTGGGCTGTCTCTCAGCACCTTGTTTTTCTCTTGGTATATAAGGAGGAAACTGAGGTTGGGGAAATTGTACATATATATTCAGTCTTTCTATCACCTATCTAATCTTTAAGAGTCTTACTATACAACTCTGGCTGACCTGTAACTTTCTACATAGACCAGACTAGTTTTGAACTCCTAGATATGTGTCTGCCTCCACCTGACCCCTCATCTCCCCCCTCCCCATCAGTACTGGGATGAAAAGTGTGTGCCACCATGTCTAATAAAAAATAGAATAAATATTTTAAAAATAAGTGCAGACAGCAATCTGATGGGGAAAGAGAAAAGCTGGCAGAGAGGTTAAAGGCTTCCAGAACAGTGTTGGTTCTTATTTCTTACCTGAGAAATAAGAATAATATTTGAAGAAGAGCAAGCAATCCCTACTACAGCAAGGATTTGCTTAAGCACTCAGGAAATGGATACACATACATATTTAGTTTTTCACTCCTCTGTAACTTCCAGCACGCCACAGTTCCCCTGAATCTCCTCGCTAAGATAACCTTCAGCAATACTGGCAAGGAGTTGGGACCATCCTGCAGATATTGGTACACAGTACCCATCCTTTTATTCACTGACTCTCCAATGTGCTTGCCCTCTGGGTATTCCCATGTAGTTGATGATCCCTCTTGGCTCACTGCCCCACTGCCCAAAGCACTGCCTCTTCTAATCTCCTTTCTCTGTGGGGTTTTATAGGAAGATCAATAAACATCACTCAAGTGGCAGGTAGGACACTTTTAGGAGATGGGACAGTGAACAGAGGTGGGATTAGGTTATTGGGTAGAGAGGGATGGATCACATTAGGGACAGTGGGGGTGACCACAGCTCTTGCCAATGTTCAGAGGCTGATTAGCTGGCTTGAAATGCAAATCCAGGATGGAGCTGTCATCTTGACTAAAAGTCAAGAACAAGTCTACATATAATGACCAGAGACACAGGGAGCTTTGTAAAGTCAAGACCATCAAGGGTCTATGCTGAGATGACAGGTGATAGACATGAATGCAGGCTACCAAGACCCTTGTCTAGGAAGAATGTGCTGCTCATATCTGGGCAGTGGGGTCAGCAGACCATCTCCAGCTGATAGCCAGGATTGTCCCTTTCTCCTGGGCAACCCGAAATCAGTGTTTGAGGTTGGAGGATGTGGTCCAGCCTCTACTACAAATGGGCTGACTCTAAAAAGTCCATCCCAGATGTTAGAAGTGTGTGATTTCTCCTTCTGATCAAGCCTCAGTTTCTTGTTTTCTTTTCCAGATGGTGATGCTTAATGAACATGGTACAGCCTAAAATCGATCACAGCATTCAGAAAACCCACTCTATCCCCCCAGAAAAAGGACGTGATGCACAGGGCAGAGTAAAGAAAGATATATGGAAAACAGGGGCTCTTCTGGGCGGTAACAGAATTACAGAATATGCTGGGTAGCTGGACAGATAGACTTTTGTACAATCAGGTCATGGGAAGGTATGGGTAACCAGAGAGGGGTGGTCACTCCTTGCCCCTCTTGTCAGGTCCTAGTTTCCAGGAGGTGTGCAAGAACATGGTGGGCTGAGCCATCTCTCTAGCCCATAGGCATGTTTCACTATTCAGTTTCCCTGTGTGTTAACCCTCCAGTTGGCAATTAGGTTCTTCATACAAGTTCACAGGAGTGGTACCCCCTGTGAGATGATTAGGAAGAAACTGGAGACTTGGGATCTACTCTCAGCCGTTTGCTCATCCCCTTTCCTTGCCAGAGGAGACTCTTCCAGCGGCCCCTCAGCCAAGACCCTACCATGAATCCATGCATGATCTGAGGGTACTTCTTCTCTAGTTCACATGTAAAATTCTCCTCTCCAATGCGGTGATATTTGGAGAGGAAGTCTTTGAGACACCATGAGGATTGATATTGCAGTAAATATTAAAAAATAATTATTTATATCTTTATCGGCCCCCACGGTCTCACTCTGCGGGCACTGCTTTTAGTATGGAGCTGTGCGCATGGACTCTGTTGCTCAGTCCGCATGACCCCTCCCCACCACAATTCCTTCCCAGGCTGTTCACTCCACCTGCCCTACTGCCTCAATCCCAGGTAAAATTACCAACCTGGAGTCTTCTTTCCTTCACTGCCCATCACAAACATTACTTCTAAGCCCATTACTTTCAACTGGGTTTATATAATAGAGTCTTGATTCACAAACCCTCTACACAATAAAACTACATCCAATAGACAAAGATACAAATTGCCCTTGGTTATAAGATAAAGACCTATAGCATCCCTTTAAATATTTATATCTCCCTATGTCTGATTAGAGCCACCAGGATCTAAGTCTGCTTTCCTCAGCTCCATTTGGTTTCTTCTTTTCAATCTCTGTTCCTCTTCCGTTTTCCTACCTTTTCTCCACTTACCTCCACTGTCCAAACACATATCAACTTAACATAAATTTACAGATTGAGTCCTTGTAAGTAGGATAAATGTCTTTATAAACAACACTTCAAATCAGGGAGCTGCCTGGAACCACCAGGAACCCCCCACCCCCTGCTATGTATTCTCTGTAATTCAGGAACAAAATACCACATACCATATAACTCATGAGCAAGTCATTTATTTCTCATAGACCTGAGGCTACAAAGTCCAGGATTGGGCTAGTGGAAGACTCTGGAGACTTCCTGCTCCCTGATTTCTGCTGCCTCACATTAAAAAACAAAGCAAAACAAAACAACAACAAAAAAAAACTGGCCAGGGTAGTTTCAATCTCAAGGCTGAAGAGGCAGAGAGAGGAGCCTCCTTGTGACTTTCTAGTCTACCAGCCTAAATGGCCAAGGAGAAACCTTGTGTCAAAAAATAAGGTGACTTGCACTTTAGAAATAATACCTGACATTGTACCAGAACACACATGTACATGCTGCACACATGTCTATACACATGCATACACACATATGTACAACCCCCACCACTACCATGCAAGTGTCTATGGCCTGACCCAAGGAGCCATAAAGCTTAGGGTACATGCTGTACTGGGAACACCTGCTTAGGGCCTAGAGAGCATAAACTTTGTTTGATACCTTCAGTATTATATCTATCACTGAATAATTTACAGCATTTAGGATTTTGTTATATGAAGTTATGGCTGAGAAGCACAATTCCAGCCCATTAACATATATGCAAAGTTATTTGACTTGGTACAATTCTTTGCTTGTCAAACATCTTCCTTTTCTAGTATGCATGCAGTGTAAAATTCTTACAGTCTATCCCTTCAGCTGCCCTTCAAGTGAAAACCAGAAACAATGGCCAGCAGAACTCCAGTGTGCCTTTGTGTAGTGGTTTGGACAGGAATGGCTTCCAGAGCCATTTTTTATGTTTATTTGTTTTGTTTTTTAAATATATTTAAATGTTTGTTTGTTCATTAGGGAGTAGCACTACTTGACAGAGAATACGAGTCATGGCCTTGCTAGAGTAGATGTGACTTTTTTGGAGGAAGTGTGTCACTGGGAAGTGTTTCACTGAGGTTTCAAATGTTGAGATAAGACTCAGTCTCTCTCTCTCTCTCTCTCTCTCTCTCTCTCTCTCTCTCTCTCTCTCTGTCTGTCTCTGTCTCTCTCTTTCTTCCTCCCCCTCTGTCTCTCTCTTTCTCCCTCTCTCTCCCTGCTGTCTGCAGGTATAGATAGAACTCTCAGTTCTCTCTCCAGTGCCATGTCTGCTTGCATGCTGCCATGCTTCTCACCATGAAGGTATGGATAAATCTCTGAAACAGCAATCTGGTCCCAATGAAATGTTTTCCTTTATAAGGGTTGCCTTGCTCACGGTGTCTCTTCACAGCAATAGAACACTGAGTAAGACACTTGTTTGGATATGGGTAAAAAGTCCCAGAGTCTTTTTCTCACAAGGAGTACCCTAGCCTAACTCTTGGGAAAGGAAGATAATAAATTAAGCTTTGAAGAAAAAGGAGTAACTTTGCTTCAAAGATGAAGTTCTAGAATTTTCAGATCTTAGCACCCAAGGCAATCACTGCAGATGATTAATTCCTAATGAGCTGAACTTAAGGCCATTTTAATGAAGCTTCCATTTCTAATTCATGTTCACATGAAGTAAAAGGGAGACCCACCCAAATAAATTATCTTTTATAAAACATCATAAGAAGCTGGCCATGCCAGAGAGGACAGGAACCTTTCAGGGGAGTGCAGATGAGAACGCCTCTTAAGTTGTAAAGTTGTATTCATTATGTAGATATTTGTGATTTCTAAGAAGAATATTCATTAAATAGTATAAAAGATAGTTTAGGTTTGTAAAAACTGTCTGTCCGTCCATCCATCCATCATCTATCTATCTATCTATCTATCTATCTATCTATCTATCTATCTATCTATCTACTATCTATTTATTTATCTATTATCTATCAACAGGGTCTCACAATATCCTGGGTAGCCTGGAATTTCCTAAGTAGACCAGTATAGCCTCAAACACAGAGAGTTTTTTCATTCCACATGCCGGGAATAGAGGCATGTGCTACCACACTCAGTTAATTTAATTTAATTTTTACTTACATGTCTATATGTCTGTGTATGGGGATGTGCATGTGAGTACAGGTGCCCCTGAAGTACAGAAGGGGGAGTTAGATCTCTGGGAGCTGGAGTTACAGGCAGTTGTGAGCCATCTGATGTGGTTCCAGGAAACCACATCTGGGTTCTTTGTAAGAAGACACTGTGTGTTTTTAACTACGATGTTTTCCAATTAAGACTAGCTCTTGTGTTGACTTTCAGTATGGCCACAGACAGGCAAAAGGAAAGGTGGCTTTAAAATGCTTTTTAAAGGGGGGTTGATTTTATAAAAGCCTTGATTCACAGGAGGCACTGAAGGCTGAAGAAATTTTTAGCTCATGTCTCTCCACAGTGGCCTATCTTGTGCTGTATTGGTTGGATGGTGGGGGAAATCTTCACTTTCCACCAAATGGCTAAGTCCCAGTCTTATCTCTTTTAGTTTGGTACAATGTTCTTCTCTTCCCAATCATATGGGCTTGTGGGACACCAGCTTTCTGAGGAGCCCTTGCCAAAGTAAGGTTGAGCATTGAGCTGGGAAGCCATCCTAGTGAAAGAGAGTTATAAAATCTAAGTGAATATTTCTTATGGATGGCCACTGCTCCTGTGAGGGACCCCCACTGTGGCTCTGGGGGAAGATGGTTTGGGGTTGACAAGACTTGATTGTTCTCTTTCTCTCTGTCTCTCTGTTTTTCTCTCTCTCTCTCTCTCTCTCCTCTCTCCACCCCCTATTTTTCTCACACACTCACACACACACACACACACACACACACACACACGCACACGCATCACATGTGCTCTCATGTCTTGTAGAAGTCAGTCGATGACCTCAGGTACTATTCCTTGTGTCCCATCTTGTTTGAGACAGTTTGTGATTCACTGATACTTGGAGGAATTCTCCTCATCTCACAGTGTCTCCCATCTCACAACAGAAATGCTGGATTACAGATGTATACAAACACATCTGGTCTCTTGATTAGCTAGACTAATTCTGGGGATTTTTTTCCCCTCCTGAGCCATCTCCCTAGTGTGAGACTCTAGT
This sequence comes from Micromys minutus, assembly GCF_963924665.1. Taxonomy (NCBI): domain Eukaryota; kingdom Metazoa; phylum Chordata; class Mammalia; order Rodentia; family Muridae; genus Micromys; species Micromys minutus. The sequence continues at coordinate 801,461 of NC_137971.1, forward strand.
TTTTAACTGACAAAACTGTCGATGAACCTGAGGTTCTTTCCAAACTGGAACCCTTGGATACTGTTCTGACCATTCTTAGAATAAGCCATGGAACATTCTTTCTGTACATTTGTGCTCCAGGCAGAAAAAAATTCTCCTGAGTGACAAATTCTTATTAATCCCTGGAATAGACAGAATAGTGGTAATGAAAACAGTAGGACCACTTATTGCCCACCTACTAAGTGCCAGGCTTTGTGAGAAATATCTTATCTGTCATCTAATTTCCTCAATACTCTTCGGACAAAACTATCCATATCTCCACTGACAAAGGAACAGACTAGGCTCCTGACAAATTATAACTTCTGGAGGTCTTCACAGACATACACAGAAGTGCTTGCAGGCGCTATAACCCCGGAAGCCATGCTACTTTCATCTACCAGGCTGAGGCATGGGCTCTGGACCATGCAGAAGCTGCTACTTCAGTAACAGCCCATCCATCTCATTACTGTCAACATGCTCCCAAGTGTAGAGAAGCAGAAAATTCTCTAGACTCAGGAGAGCTGTACTGGAAAGAATGTGTGTCATTAACTTTACAGATATTACTTATATGTTTATTCTATGATGCCAATTAGATATAGCAATTAGATATTTATTGGCTATTTATTATTAATTAGTTATTCATTAAATATTCATTGTGACTGTGTCAATTTAAACTTTCACCAGTGAGATGGGCCTCACCATGTAAATCTGTCAATCCAGCTACAAAGGAGGCTAAGGCAGGAACATCCTAAGTTAAGACCTGCCTGGGCTACCAAATGAGTTCAAGGCCATCCTAACCAACTTAATCCGACCATCTCAAAAAAAAAATTATAAAAGGGCTTGGGATGTATCCCAGTGATTGAATGTTTGTTTAGGGAGATCTTAAGTTCCATTCCCAGCACACTGCAACCAAACAACTATAGTGATCCCTTTCACCGGTCTGGTAGAGGTTTTTTATTTTCTTCACATCCTTGTCTTCATCTGGATCAGGTATCACTACTTTTAAAAATAACAATATGAGGGAAATTGATTGTTATCTAGTTGAGGTTTTGATCTTCCTTTTGTTTATTAATAGATTGTTCAATATATTGGCCAGTTGACCATCCTTTTCTGGTAATGGTATATTCCTGTGTTTTCTTTATTATTTGTTATCTCTTTCTTTTTTTAAAAAAAGATTTATTTTCTTTTTTATGTGTATGTGTGTGTTTCTGTGTGTATTTTCATGTGCATGTATCTGCAGAGGCTAGAAATACTGTCAGACCTCCTGGAGCTGGAGTTGTAGCCACTATATGTGAACAGAAATCATATCTGCAAGAGCAGCAGCAAGGGCTGTTAACTGTGGGGCTATCTTACTAGTCTCTGTTTGCTTGGGTTTTGTTGTTTGTTTGGCTTTGTTGAGGAAGGATAGAATGCTACTCTATTGTTCAAGCTGGCCTCAAATTCATGGGCTGAAGCAATCCTCCTGCCCCAGCTTCCCATAGAGCAGAGACTACAGTCATTGCATGCAACGTTTTCTCTTGTGTTATTGCCTTTTCTTTCTTCTCTCCCCCCCCTTCCTTCCCATTTTTCCTCGATGCTGATAATTGAACCCAGGGCCCCATCTGCACTAGCCAAGTCTTCTAACACTGACTCCATTCCATAAGAATCCTTAGACTGAACACCGAGGTTCCTTATAAAAAGTTCCTTATTCAGTGTGATTCATTGGCAGTCACTAGAGCCAGACAGTAAAGTTAAACATAATTTAATTGTTTTATGGCTATTTAAATCAGGGTCAGAATTTCAGGTAATCGGCTAGCAAACAGAACATCTGTTCTGTTTTTCAAAATTGAATGGTTTAGGACTCTGAGTTGCAGAAATGTCAGCCATTTCTACTTAGAATGTGCTTTCTAGGTGCATTTTACAGCATCAGCCACCAGAGGGCAGAACGTGCATGAGCATCCTTGGTGAAGGAAGACACTGGAGTCCATGTTGCTTGTAAGCTTTTTTTTTTTTTTTTTTTTTTTTTTTGAGAGTTGGATGTTTTTTGTTTTGTTTTGTTTTTTCAGCAATTAAGGATGATGGTTGTTGTTGGTTATCCCAGATGAAGTCTCCTCATATCCTGAGGGGAAGCTCCCTTTGTAATTGTGATCAAACTTTTGTTACAAGAAAATGTTGTTTAGTGAGGGGGAAGAAAAGAGGGAGTGATGGGGAGGGAGAGAGGGAAGAGGAGGGAAGAGGAGGAGGGAGAAAGGTGGGGGAGAGAGAGGGGAGGGGCAGAGAGAGAGAGAGAGAGAGGAGGATGGAGGAAGAAGGGGGAGGGAGGGGGGAAGAGAGAGTTCTAAAGAGGCATTATCTTTCTGACTACACTATGTTCATGCTTCTGATCAGGGGATGTGGATGGGCGCTGGGAAACTGATTCATCCCTTGTGCCATTGTACCATGTTGTTTTCCAGTACTGCCTTTTTTTTTCCTCCAGAAGAAGGGAAAAAAGTCACATCTTAGGAAATGAGCTACTGTATAAATCTTCTGTTGGGACTATTGCAGTGGAACCTGGACTAGGCCTATATGCATTGAGCATGCTCTGCCAAGAGACTTTTAAAAGCTCTTTATTGTTTGAGGTTCCATAGGTGCCACTGTCCTGCTTTTAACTAATTGAACTTTGTTTGAAAGGGGTGCCTTCATATTGGAGAAGTCATTCAGATTGGGTTTAAAAAGAAAAAAATATGGTTTAAAAATGTTAAGAAAGACTTTTTTTTAGTTTGAATCTATAATAGCTGTGATTAATAAAGTTGTTGGGCATTGTTCATAACATCTTTTTAGAGTCCTTCCTTGTTGACCTTGGAAACCCTCTGTAGTTGTCTCGTACCAACTCCTCTGGAGGACATAAACCAAGCAGGTCAGCTACACCCACCCCTCAGCTGCACCAACCTGTGCTGGCTTCAATAGTTTGTGTCCCTGCTGAGCTGAAAGGTCACTGAGAACAGGAACCTTATGCTGGTCAACTTCTCTGTCCTGAGAACCAGCACTGAGATCAGCCAACATGAAGTCTAGTTCAGGGCTATCTTTGTCAGGTTTCCCACATCACCTCTGGGGGGCGCAACTGAGCTTTCACTTCACAGTCTTGTTTGAGCCCTCTGCTCCCTTGATGGGAGGCACTCTAGCCACATGGCGCCCCTACAAGCCGAGAGACTCAGGTGTGCGTGTTCTTCAGAGCCCTGTGGTATCCAAAAACTGATTTACACAAGCTTAAATCCAAGCCTTCTGACACTTCAAAAAGTTGAATATTTCTCATCCAACATGATAAATGGCTTTCGTGTGCCTAGGCCCTTAAGGTTTAAGTCCTGGGAGGGCAAGAAAGGGTAATGAAAAGAACATGGCTTCCTGGGTCAGTCACTAGATGTTTACATATTGGCTGCACTCATGCAAGAGTGGTTCGTGGGGCAAGATATGAGACGCACTGCAAATAGTGCACATGTTGAGTGCTTTGCTAAGTGCTTGCTTTAAAGTTTTGTCACGTTTGCTCTTAAGGACTCCTGAGGCGGATATCCCCGTGCGGATATCCCATTTTACAGCTAAGAAACTTAGACTAGTAAATCTCTGAGGCTACAGAATTAGTAAATTTCTAGTTTTTGATTGTAACCTGGAATTTTGACTTCAAAGCCCACAGGTTTTGCCCATTGTGCTGAGTTGTGAGCATATAGCTTTAGTATTTAGGAACACATATCAGTGCCAGAGAGCCTCTGAAAGCCTTTTATTTAAAATTACACACTATGTGTGTGTGTGTGAGCTTGTGTGTGTGTGTGTGTTTTGTGTTTGAGTACGTGTGTGTGTGTGCTACCATATCGCACCACTGACTACCATACCTGCATGTTTTTTTCTCCACTGAATTCAGGGAATTGAATTCAGTTCCTCATGCTTGCAAGACAAGCACTTTACTGACCGAGCCTCCGCCGCTGCCACCGCCGCCACCACTACCACCCAGCCTTAAAAGTATACTCTGAAGAAATGAATGTAGTACTAAAAAGGACTGACAAACATTTGTTCAAACTCCCAGATTTCCTGATCTTTCTGAGTAAAGAGCGGTCAGCATTGAGTGAAAACAGAACGACAAGCTTCTGAGATCTTGGGCTTCTTGGAGTGGCAGGGGATTTCAAGGCAAACTTGGCTTTCAAGGAGAGACTGTTGTCACCACAAGGACTGTCCTCTCAGCTTCTCCCAGTGGCTTTAGGTTCGCCTTGAAGATCTCTTGTTGGGAACAGCTTCAAGCCGAGGAAGCAGCTTTGGGGGATGGGTTCACAGCCAGAATTTGCCTGTCCTAAATCTGGCCCAAGCGATAGAAGGCATCTTTGGCCTGGAGAAGTGTAATACAAAGAAAATCCTAATTGCTACAGCTAAGTAATTAGAAGATCCAACCTATAAATCAGAGTGCAGCAACCCCTTTAATTATGTGGACAATTAAGTTGGTGAGTAACTCAGTCTCCCTCTCCCCTCCCGTTTCAGCATATTTAACAGCCTGGAATGGCAACAGGTTTCAAGCTGATTTATCATGATTTTGTTTGGTCAGATGATTTTTCTGCATTTTAATGTGTTTTGTGGTTACATATTTGCTGTGAACAAACAATGCTTTTCCCAGGTAGTTCGGCACGAAGAGGGCTGGCTGCATGCCTTGTTTACCATTCCTCCAGGCCTCTCCAAAATCAAACAACATTATGTACTTATTTTTAAGTAGCTGCGCTAAAATCTTAAACAGTCTCCTTAAGTCCTTCCTTTTTTTCTCCCTCTGCCAGTGTGTACACACAACAAAATATTTGGAAAAAAGACCACACTATTTTCTCGAGTCTCATTTGGAGACTAGGATATAAAGTTTTGATATGGAACTTTAACAATGGCACAATCAAAAACACCTGCTACTAATCCTTAGGTAGGGGTAAAACTCCAAGGGGCTGAGGGTTGCACATCGGTGAATGTTAAAGTGCTATGTTTGTTGTCTTCTGTTCAACGCACCACTCAAGTTTATAGCTGGGTTCACAGGGCTTAGGGAGATGATGACTCAGTGGGTAAGCCTGCTTGCCACACAAGCATGAGAAACTGAGTTCAAATCCAGACGACCCATGATGAAAGCTGATTGAGACCATGCTCATGCCCGTGAGCTCAGTGAAAGGAGCTGAGACAAAAGAATGGTGGGGATTATTGGCTGCCAGCCTAGCTCAGGTTCAATGAGAGACACTGTCTCAAAAGGATAAGGCAGAGACTGATAGAGCAAGACTCCCAGACATTGTTCTCTGTCTTCTGTGTACATTCACGGGCACATGCACTTGCACAGACATGTATAATAAATTATGCTTATTTATAATGATATAACGAAAGTGTTAGTGATGCTCTCTAGAAGTCTGTTAGGACTTGGTGGGGCTGTAGAAAGACACCAGGCTACTTTTTATGCTTTGGGTGAGGATTATAGATACTGTACAAGAGGCTCATAGCCTAGGATCTGGGATATAGGCCACACACTACATGCTGTTGTGATTATAACCAGATTCAGTTCTGGCTTTCCTGTTCATAGGATCCAAAAGAAGTGCAACTTGGATTGTCCAACTCTGGGCTCCTCTGTGCAGCTCCACAAAGACCTTTCTCACAAGGTCAGCAGAAGGTATATGTCATTGGGCGATTTATTTCTTTTAAAAACAGGTTTATTTTATTTTTAATTATGTGTATGAGTTGTTATGTGCATGTGAGTGCAGGTACCAGTGGAGACCAGCTGTGTCAGATTCCCTGGGGGCTGGGGAGATGAGTTAGGTGTTGGGAGCACTTGTTGCTCTTAAAGAAGAACAGTTTGGGTCCTAACACCCGTGTCAGGCAGCTTACAACTGCCTGTATTTCTTTCTCAATGCCTTCCTTGCATATCTTTGCCTCTAACATGTCCTGTGTCCTTTTCCTCCCTCAACCCCAATTTCTTGCCGAATCTGCTCTTTGAGTCTGCCCTCAACCAGCTTCTCCCGTGCTCATGCTTTCTTTGCCTCAGAATGGCCTGGTGTTTCACCTTCTTGATTGGCACCATCCCAGCCTTATGGAGCAAAAGCAAGGCTAGCAGCCAAGGGCCAGGGGATTTTTCCCTTTAGGAAGACAAGGGGAAGGTTGTATACCTCCTGCTCTAGGTTAATTGTCTGAGTGGCACTACCCTGTTATACATTTGATGGCTACAGTTTTTTGTTTGTTAGTTGGTTGGTTGGTTGGTTGGTTTGTTTTTAACCTGCTCAGGGTATTGGAGTGTGGGCTTTGTAGAAGAAAATGGTGGAGAAGTGTGAACACAGAGAAGGCTGTGGGAGAAAGGCCAGCCAGGAGGATCATGGCAGGTTCCAAAGTGGTTCCGAGGGGAGAGGAGAGTATGAAGTCTCAAGGGGGGTCCTGGATCTCATAGCAGTATGAATGATGCTAATAATGAATAGTAGGCGCATGTTGGACCATTGCTCACTGTTCCTTACTGTTCCAAGCATGTTTACACTTTTCCTATTTATTCTCAAAGCTGTCAAAAGAGGTAGCACTTCATTATCTCCATATTGAAGATGAATCAACGGAGGTTTTAGAGACTTAGTCAAAGTCCACATGCTGACAGGCTGGCCATAGGGGATTGAAGGATGCGCTTGCCTAGGGCTCCAAGGACCTTTTCCACATTGTGGCTTCATCTTCTAGGAGACAGGTCTTTCAGAAGTAAATCAAGGGGACTCTTGGCTGCATAGCTGTCCCCAGAGCTGAGGCCTAGGTATAGTGTGGTTTGTGCTAAACAAAGGTCTGGAGATGGTCAGGGAAGTGTGCCTAATGGCAGGGAAAATGTTACAGTACTAGAAGAGAAAGCAGGAACCTTTCTGCAGTCATCTGGGAACTGCAGGATTCCCCACAACAGACCCTCTAGTGTTATTGGGGTGATAATACTAGATATTTGTGTAAGTGGAAGACCCATCCATATTGAAAGATACAAACCAAGAGAGATTAATGGTGGTGTGGGGTAAATAGAGATTGCTTTTCATTCCCTTAAAAATGCATTGCTTGACAACATACAATATGCATATTTAGAATAAGCCCTCAAAGAACTATAGCAATAGCCAGGGCTGGGGAAACGTTTAGTTAAAGTGCTTGTGGCATAGGCCTGGGGGCCTGGGTTTGATGATACCCATGTAAAAAACTGGGCATGGTGGTCCATGCTTGAGATCCCAGAGCTGGGGGGGCTGGAGACGGGAGGGTTCCAGGAACACTTTCCTGAGCCAGCCTAACTAAACTGGTTAGCCAAGAGTCTTAGTGATGGACGTCAGTTCCTGGGAACAATATAAATAGTTTACCTCTAGTTCCCCTATTCATCTCCACCCCCTAGAAGAATTACACTAATATTACAAAATCAAAAGATTTGAGGTAGAAGCACCAGGAACATTGTGACCTAGGAGCAAGACATCACAGCAGGATGCCTTTTGTAAAGAGTGGTAATGTCTAGCTACGTTCATTTTGCTGTTATTTGATGAGAGTGTGTAAAGGATTTGAAGACTTGACTGGAGTTTTCACAGCCTGTTCTTTTAAAATGCTCCCGAAACTCAGAAACACTAACTCTGAGCCAGTGGCAGCCGCAGGGGATCCTGCCAACCACTGTGGACATCAGAACCATCTCAGTGTTTCTTGGTGGCACTTGAACGCACAGAGGAACCGCTGCAGAAGATCCATTTGGGAAGTTTTCTATGGCCTCTTTTTGTACCCAAAGCTGGCTGTGGATTAGCATCTAGAATGCAGGTTGCTTCCTTCTGCCTGGCTCTGTTGAGGGCTGTCTGTCCTATTTAATGCTGGGAATTTCACAGGCGGTAAGCAGCGTCTGGGCATCGCTACCTCCTTTGATGTTTAGTACAATTTACAACGAAAGCTTTGGGAGACATTTAAAACCGTGCAAGGTCCTAAATCATTAAAGGAATGCGGTGCTAGACTTAAAAAATGATAATTGAATGCATTCAACAATAAAGCTGCCAAATTTTAGTAGCCAGTTTGCTAGAGGCTCTTTGGAGGAAACCGAGCTAAACCCGAGAAATGAAGAAGAAAAGATGAAGAAAAGAAAGAAATCATGAGAAAAACGTAAAATGAACCTTTTCAAATAAGAACTCGTTGTTCTATAAACCAAACATACTGAATGAGGGTAAAAATGAAAGGGGATTAACTGACAGCCTTAAACATAAACATAAACATAAACATAAGTGGCCAGAATGTCGTCATCCTGAGCACGGCTAGTGTTTGGCCACCTGGGCCCTTCTTCTCTGCCTCTTGAACAACGTTAGGACCACACTTCTAACATCCTCAGAGGATTAGTAGCCTAACGTAAGATTTAAAAATTTTATTTTATTTTTAAAATTATGTGTATGGGGCTGGAGAGATGGCTCAGTAGTTGAGTAGTAGTTGTTCTTCCAGAAGATCTGATGCCCTCTTTAGTCTCTGTAGGCACCATGGTGGTACATGAAGCACAAACATACATGCATGCTCATAATAATAATAATAATAATAATAATAATAATAATAATAATAATAATAATAATAATAAAAATAAAAATTTTTGTGTGTGTCTACACAAGGGTTGTGTGCATGTGAACACAGGTACCTGTAGAGGCCAGAAAAGGTCCTTGGATCCCCTGGAGCTAGACTCACAGGCTGTTACAAGATGCCTGATATGAGAGCTGGAAACCACACTTGGATTCTCTGCAACAGCAGCACATACTCTTAACCACCGAGCCCTACCCACCCCCCCCCCAAATATTTTTAAGGTAGTTTGGAAAATTTCCAAAATATCAAACAATAAACAAAGGGGCGAAATGGAGAAACACCTACTTTTCTTTCTTCTCTTACAGTATTTTAGAATAAACTCCACACTTAATAATGATAAAAAAAAAAAAACAAAACATTTTGTTTTTTTACATTGCTGGGAATACAAACATTTTAAAAACATTAATTCTTCAGTAGCATACCACACTCAAATCAATGCACTCTACTTCCTTACTATCAAATATCAAGAGACTGTTAAAATTTCTACTTTTCTCATAAATGTGTTGGGTTTATTTTTTTTAAGCTTCTTCTTTTATTTATTTGGGTTTGGTTTGGTCTGCACTGTTAATTTCCAGAAAAGCACACATTGTTTGCTAAATCTTCTTTTCCATTTAGATTCCCATTCTCTTTCTTTAAAAATTTTTCCCTCGTGTGTGTGTGTGTGTGTGTGTGTGTGTGTGTGTGTGTGTGTGAGAGAGAGAGAGAGAGAGAGAGAGAGAGAGAGAGAGAGAGAGAGAGAGAGAGAGAGAGAGCTGTCTTCTTTGATTGTCCTTCATACATATAATACTGAGGCGTTAGGCATTATCTCTCATCAGACACAGCGCTTCCTGATCTGACTATTCTAGCCAGACTGGCCTATGGATCTTCTGCTCTGCCTTCTGAGCTCAGCAGTCATAGGCAGGCCACCATACCTGCATGGCATTCCTATGGGTACCGAGGATCCTAACTCTGGTTAGTTCTTGTGCTTGTACAAGCACTTTGCCTACTAAGCCATTTCCCTAGCCCTCTTTCTTTTAATTTATCCTACTTTGCACTTTTAAAATACGTAGATTTAAATATACTTGATGTATTTCAATTCAATGAGACCATTTTCCTGATGCTCAGATTATTGAAGGATGGACAGTGGAAGTTTTCACACTGAGTCTTAGATCCTTTGACAGGACCGACTTTGCTCATGGCTTTGCTTCTGAGGTCTAAGTTGATCCAGGGCTATTTTTCTGTATCCTGCAGTCCCCTGCTACTCTGAGAGGCCCTGTTTTGGTGTTTGAAGACCACAGTCTTTTCTTTTTTAAAAATCAATCAATTAATTGATTATTTCACAATCAGATTTTTCCCCTCCCAGTCCACCTTCTGACTGTTCCACACCCCATACCTCCTCCCTGTTCCCCGTCTCTACGAGGATGTCCCCAACCCACTCAGACCTCTAAACTCCCTGGGGCCTCCAGTCTCTTGAGAGTTAGGTGCATCTTCTCTGACTGAACCCAGTCCTCTGCTGTATATGTTGGGGACCTTATATCAGCTGGTGTAAGCTACCTGGTTAGTGATCCAGTGTCTGAGTGATCTTGGGGGTCCAGGTTAATTGAGACTGCTGGTCCTCCTGTGTCACCCTCCTCCTCAGCTTCCTCCAGCTTTTCCCTAATTCACCCACAGGGCTCAGCAGCTTCTGTTCATTGGTTGGGTGCAAATATCTGCATCTGACTCTTTCAGCTGCTCGTTGGGTCTTTTGGAGGGCAGTTGTGTTAGGTTCCATTTGTGAGCACTCCGTAACCTCCGTGCACTTTGCACTACACTCTACACACTGTTCACAAGGCAGTGCACACGATGTTCACTCTCCATTGCACCCTTTCCAGCTTGCTCTTCATTTATAAAGTGGTTGATTGTTTTCCTTCCAACTTTCCTTGGCTTCTATAACCTCACTTCTGAATTTGATATTTTCACAATTTTCTGCCACTTTCCACATTTCCTCCAGCTCACTGTGAAATGTCATTTGAATTTCTCGCCGGATTTTGTGGGTATATTTTACCTCTGACTTGCTTCTTCTTTTAGAGGTGCACATTGTGCGGGACCCCCACTGTAAGCCTCTTCTCTTGGTCACTATTGTGTCTTGTTAGTTTTCTTTTATTTGCTAGAGGGATAGGGGCAGCCAAACAACCTTGGCCTTCTTTCTTGGCTCTAGAGTTCCCTCTGCATCTTATTCCCCTTCTCTTTCCCTCTTTCTTTTTCATCTACTTCCCACTCCATTTAGGAACACAGCCTCATGCCACACAATGGCCTCCTGCACAGCCACCTAGTCACTTCACACCGCACAGCTGCCTAGTCACTTCACACCGCACAGCTGCCTAGCCACTATTTCATACAGGTGTTTCTTCTGCCGCTCCTGTCCTGTTCTGTATTTTAATGTTTCTCTATGGTGAGCCGCTTTCTCCTGGATGAAAACCCTGTTTATTGAGGGAGTTTAATTGTTCACTGAAGATCCTTCAGATATCCCTCACAAACTCTTGCAATTCCCTGAGAGCTAGAATGAGCAGGGTCATGCTGTGTTTACTTACCCCAGATTATCTTGTTCTGAAGTACACCTGATGTAACATAGCTTTCTCCTATGCAGAGACCTTGTAGAACTAGTGACTTTGAAAGTTGTGATATGCTTTACATCAATGTATATACCAGCCACTTAGTTCCCCTAGTACATCCTAAAGATTTAGATTTGTTGCCTCAGTGAAGACACAAAAGAAAGAAAGAAAAGAAAAGAAAAAAATAAAAGAAGAATCAGCAATGGGTCAGATGGGAAAGAAATGTGTAGAACACAGTTCATGGGAAGGAATAGCATTCGTGGGATGTAGGGTGTACTTTTGAACCAGATGATCAGAAAATGTGTCTGAAGCAACAATGCAAAACACAGAGTTGGGCTATACAGCTGTAAAGTAGCTCCAGAGAGAGGACAGCGAGCCCAGGCCTGTGGCATGACCTGCTGGGATGGTGTGGGTCATGGTAAGTGAGCCTAGAGCTGGAGGGTGAGGGATAGGAATAGAAGCTGGGGTAGGAACGAAAGGCTTAAGAAACTGGCGTCAGGCCTCACAGATCAGAGCAGGAAACTGGAATTCTTGTCCTGGTAAGCTGGGAGGTGAGAGTTGAGTCTACCCTGTGTGCACACCCAGAAGAGACAAGGTACCCAGACAGGAGCTGAGAGCTATTGTCACATGTCAGGGAGGGTGGTGCTGGCTGGATCCTGGGAGGCTCTTTGGGGCTCAGGGGCCTGTAGGCTGTTTTTTCTAGAGTCAAATCTACCTGGTTCTCCCTGGGAGTTTTAACAGTGTGCTACTTTTATGATAATCACCTGCTGCGGGTTTATAGGCATCTTGCGTTTGATGTAACAATTTATGAACCGACGACATCATTTCACGGCTTTCATCTTAAGGTTTTGAAGACAACGGCAGTTTCTACTCTGAAGAAGCCAATTAATTAACTTGATGCTGCCCTTTCATCAAGGTGTGTGTCACTGTGTCCATTCCAGAGCTGGTTACACTGAGGCTGCCTGCTGCAGTGAGAGTTCCCTGGAGCTCTCATTCCAGCTGCTTTTCCCATTCCCACCCTACCCCAGCCTCTGCATGTTACAAACAGATTATTTATTTCAGAGTAGCTTGGACTTTGCCACTTAAATGTAGATGGAAATGGTTTGGCCTGGAGTATTTGTGAAACAATTTTATGTGTGTTTATCCATTCACACAGGGAATCGTGAGTGTGCCCATTGCTACAGCGTATGTGGGGAGGCCAAAGTCCAACATTATTTGAGTTACAACTTCTTGATTTTGTTCAATGTGTATGCCAGAATAGTTTGTCCCTAAGCTTATTCATCTTCTCCCGTCTTTGCTTCCCATCTCCTTGTGGGTACACTGGGATTACACATATACACTACTCTGGTCAGCTTTATGTGAGTTCTTGGGATTCAAAGTCAGATCCTCATGTTTGCGTGACAAGAACACCAATGAACCATTTCCCACAGTCCCAGGTAGGACTTCTAGATAGAAAGTCGAGTTTGCTTCCCAACTAAACTCAGAAACAAAGATTCTTTTTTTTAAATTGGACAACTTTATTTTAAAAAACAGAGATAAATGTACAGATTTCAAAAGCATTTTTTGCATAAAAGAATATGAATACATTTTTGTCAATAGTTGATTTTTTAAAGGTTTGATAGTATACGTTAAAATCTTACTAGTTACAATGAGCATAAAGTACATGTAAAACAAAATGTAATCTGGAAATAGTCAAAGTTTTCTTGGTGTGTAAAGATTAAGCATAATGATTTTTTTCTTGGCCTTTGTTTTTCTTGAACTTCATACAGTCTGTGAGTTGTTTCTGGGGTGTTCAGAGCTTTCTGGGGTTAGTATCCAATTATCAGTGACTGCATATTATGTCTGTTCTTTTGTGACTGGGTTATCTCACTCAGGATGATATTCTCTAGATGCATCCATTTTCTTGAGAATTTCATAAAATCATTGTTTCTGATAGCTGAGTAGTACTCCATTGTGTAAATACACCACAATTTTTGTATCCATTCATCTACTGAAGGACATCTGGGTTTTTTCCAGCTTCTGGCTATTATAAATAGGGCTGCTATGAACATTGTGGTGCATATGTCTTTGTTGTATGTTGGAGTGTCTCTGGGGTATATGGCCACAAGTGGAATAACTGGGTCTTCAGGTAGTACTATGTCCATTTTTCTGAAGAACCACCAGACTAATTTTCAGAGTGGTTGTGCCAGTTTACAACCCCACCAATAGTGGAGAAGTGTTCCTCTTTCCCCACATCCTCACCAGCATCCTGTCATCTGAATTTTTGATGTTAGCCATTCTGACTGGTGTGAGGTGGAATCTCAGGGTTGTTTTGATTTGCATTTCCCTGATGGCTAATGATGTCAAGCACTTCCTTAGATGCTTCTCAGTCATTCGATATTCCTCAATTGAGAACTTTTTGTTTAGCTCTGTACTCTATATTTAATTGGATTGTTTGATTCTCTGGTGTCTAGCTTCTTGAGTTCTATGTATACCTTGGATATTAAGGCCTCTATCAGATGTGGAGTTGGTAAAGACCTTTTCGGAATCTGTTGGCTGCCATTTTGTTTTCTTGACAGTGTCCTTAGCCTTACAGAAACTTTACAATCTCTTTTAGTCCCATTTGTCGATATTTGACCTTAAAGCATGAACCATTGGTATTCTGTACAGGAAATTTTCTCCTGTGCCTATGTATTCTAAGGTTTTCCCTACTTTCTCTTCTAATAGTTTCAGTGTACCTGGTTTAATGTGGAGATCTTTGATCCACTTGCACTTGAGCTTTGTACAAGGAGATAAGAAAGGGTCTATTTTCATTCTTCTGCATGCTGAGTGCCAGTTGGACCAACACCATTTGTTGAATAGGCTGTCCTTTTTCCACTGAATGTTTATAGCTCCTTTGTCAAAAATCAAGTGACCAAATATGTGAGGGCTCATTTCTGGATCTTCTATTCTATTCCATTGGTCCACGTGTCTATCTTTGTACCAGTACCATGCAGTTTTTAACACAATTGCCTTGTAATATAGTTGAGGTCAGGGATAGTGATTCCCGTAGATGTTTTCTTGTTGTTGAGGATGTATTTCACTATTCTAGGTCTTTTGTTATTCCAGATGAAATTGCACATTGCTCTTTACAACTCTATGAAGAATTGGATTGGAATTTTGATGGGGATTGCATTGAATCTGTAGATTGCTTTTGGTAAGATGGCCAAGAAATGAAGATTCTAAAAGCCCTCAAAAGTCGGACTTTCTTATGCTCATTCATAGGAGCTGATTTCAGCTCTATGCTTGGCGAGAAAAGGCAGGAGAGAGGAGGCAGGTTTCCCCATGGAAAGCCAGTTAGCACAGCAATGCTGAGTGCTACCCACTTGTGTTTATCTGCCGTGGTGTCCTCAGTGGGATTAGTGATGTTAGCTGTTTACTTCTTTTACCAAGAGTTTTAGGTTCCTAATTTTAGCTACCATTTCTCATCTGCTATGAAAAAAATTAGCATCTCATTTCTTTGCTGGAATACAGCCTAGCCTACTGAGCCATGGTCTGAGGGCAAGGGCTGGGCCTCATGGGTGACTTGAGGCATTTTTCAAGAGTATTATGACTGTATATTGTATGCTTTCCTTGTTTCTACCTTTTGGTATGGGGTCTTGGGTTAAGGGTCAGGAATTCCCAAGTGAATCTCAGAAGTGTACACTCCCAAAAAGCACATCTTTAAGACCAATATCTAGTTTACCTTGACAATTGTCCTATAAAGTCATTAGCCTATGTGCCCGTATTGGGTATACCTCTGGGGACTTAGGCAAGAGAGTTATGACCTCTTTGGATTCAGGGAAGGTTTTAAAGCTGTTTCATTTTTTCCTGCACCTTTTTGCTGTTTCCTGCTTTCTTGAGGAGGAGGGATTCAAAGCAGTGCCAGGCACGGGCTGGTGTGTGATCTCTTATTGGTCCTGGTTTCAACAACAGGCCAGCTGGCTGGTGAGGGGGAATGAAGCACATACTGCTTAGGTTGCTTTCCTTTTCCAGTGCAACCCAACCTCAGAGGAGTAGCATCTGCAGCCTTGGCTGTCCTGGGCTTTCAGCCTCTTGGATAACAAGATAAAGGGCAAAAGCTGAATTTTCTGGTGCCAAGAAGATCAAACCCAGGCTGCAGAGAGTGGCTAATGGTACCCATTAACCTCTGTCAGCGCTGGAGTCCTGCAGTGGGAATTTTGCCAGAAGCAGCCCTGAATACAAAACAAGGTTTGGCTGGCTCCAAATAAGCACAGGATGGGGCCTGAGGATTTATAGAAAAGGAAGCTAAGCTGTTCCATTCCTGGTCTGTGAAGATGAACTCAGGGCTGAGTGCAGCATGTGAGAAACTGATGTGATGCAGGTACATGGTTGGACCCATGGACAAGCAAAGTTTCTGCTTGTTTGGGTCCAGTGCTGGCTGGCAATTCAGATGGGAACCATGTGTCCATGGTGGGTCAGGAGGTGGGTATCTGCCTTCTGAGTATTGCTGCCTTACAGCTCACTCCTGGAGTCTGGAGGATTCATGGGCTTTTACTGACACTCAGTCTTGGTTCTGTTATTCATGCTAGTGAGGAAGGGGTAGTCACCACATGTGAATTGAGAGGAGTGTAATGAACCTGAGATGTCATGTGCTTTGTGGGATAGGAAACTAAAGCATGGATCACCCTGAATATCATTTGAAAGCTTATACAAGGCCCCAGAACCAACGTATAAGAGAGTTCCTCTCTTCAACTTTGATAAGTTAGTAAACCTGGGTTAGTTTCTCAGCTTCTGAGTCTGTGAACTAATGATTTTGAGTCTTCACTATAACGAGACAAATAATATAAAACTTCACCTAGTTTCTAACAAGAGCAATCTATCCCAAAGCCAAGAGCCATAAAATAGGTCAAGAGCCAGATAGGTATCTGTGGAGTAGCAGGCTCTTAGTATCTGAATAGATCACTGCTATCAGAATGGTTACTTCTGAATGTTGTACTATTTGACACTCCCCACTCAGTTTTTAAAAGTATTTTCAACCACTTAATATTAGAGACATTTGATAACTTCTTTCAGGCTTCATTTTTGTTTTTATGAAATATGAACTATACTGGGGTATTGTCTCATGACATCTGCCTTTTAGCTAGAGAAACAAAGTGAAAATTATTTTTAGAAGGCCCTTTCTTATTTTTTAAAGGAAATCTAATAAGCAGTCCTTCGGTAGATAAACTCTAGAACTGTATGGTTCTTTTTCTAGTTTTATTAATTTTTTAAACTATGTGCCTGTGTGTGTCTCTGTGGGTATGTGCATGCATATCCAGGTGCTCAAGGAGGAAAGGGGGTATTGGATTCCCTGAAGCTGAAGTTACACATAGCTAGCTCTGAGCCATCCCAATGTGACCCCAAGCTCGTCTTACCACTGAGCCACAGCAGCACCAAACACAAAGCTATAACTCTAGGTTGTTCAAGACCATAATGAAGAAAATTGTATGTTAGACAGAATAGAAAAGAAGTTCAGAAAGGAGCAGAGGACCTCACATGCAGCAAGAAGAGAACCCCTTCCTGAAAACAGACATTGTGGGGACAGAGGTGTGAGTGGGTTCCGGAGAAAATGTATTCCTTGGGTATGTTTACAGGCATGAAATCTACAACGTCATTAAATGTGAGTTCTGTTACTGTCTCAATGACCTGAGCCAGGACATCTTGTTCTGTTTGACCTCATTTTCTCATCTTTAAAATGGGGCCATTGTTTATAAAGTCTTCTTAGTTTTTAAGAGACTAGAACTAGGGACAATCTCCCCAATCAATTTCAGTATTCAGTAACTACCAATCCCTAGCCACTCCAGCATAGAGTCAAACTTATCACTGTGGAGTATGTGGGGCCAGGATGAGACTTCTTTGTTTATCTGACTTGGCTCAGGAACAATCATTTTCAGTTTCCAACATGACTCTTGTACTAGATTCCTCTGGTAACATTACAATTATATTTAGGATACATTTAAAATATCTACAAGTAGTCTCTTAGGTGGTGAGGAGAGGGGTTAATAATTGTTCAGAAAAATGCTGGAATTGGTGAATTTGAAAACCACGTCAAGGTACTATTGAACTTTCGGTCACCCCCAGTTCCTGATAGGTATTATGGTAACTAGAATGTTCCAGAGCCATGGATCTGGTAAGAACTGAAGGAATCAATAACCCAGGGATCCCAGTAAAGAGCTAAAGAGAGTGTCTTATTTCTGGATCAAGATTCTTTCAAAACTGAGATTTTTTCTTTAGCTTGGTGAATTAATTAGTTTACTGGGGTTACTTACATAAATATGGGTGACTGAGAGGCAGCTGCATCACCAAAAGCCCACCTCAGTATCATTGATAGACTCATGAAAGACACATCTTTGCAGCTGCCTATCTGACTTGTAGGTAGCTCCATCAAAAAACCAAAACCAAACAAACAACAAAAAAAAAAAAAAACCCTCAGTTCTCCTGACAATTCCCTGCTTAGATAACCTAGAAATGGTGTCTCATTCATCTTGTAACTTTCCTATGAGTGGTAACTTGCTTGTTAGGAAAGGCTGAATCTGGAGGACAACAGTACGAACTTCCTTTCTAAATCTTAACACAGATAGGGTTGATAGTTTGACAGCATGACCATTACAAAACACTAGGTTCCCCCAAGAGTCTACAAACTCCATAGTCATAGGTTTTCCATCAGGTTTACAGTACCACCCCTGAAGTCCTGCCTGTGAGGCAGGTCTTATATTCAATTAGAAAGCATTGGTTTCTCTCATTACAGCTGTGCATGCTTGTACCAATGGGCACATCTTGCCACATATGGTAGCATGCTTGTACCAATGGGCACATCTTGCCACACATGGTAGCATGCAGGGTCCAGGAATGAGCATGACCATTAATATCTTTTCTCGCCTCATTAGCCTGTATGGCATGTTCTAGAACAATGTGAGCGTATACTTTTTTTTTTTATAAAAGTATACGAATACATTTTTGTCAGTGCTTGGCTTTTTTTTTTCAAAGGTTTTATAGTGTGCATTAAGGTCTTACTAGTTACAATGAACATAAAGTACATGTAAAACAGGATGTAACCTGGAATTAGTCAAAGTTTTCTTGGTGTGTAAGGATTGAGCATAATCGTTTTTTCTTTTCTTTTCTTTTCTTTCTTTCTTTCTTTTTTTTTTTCTTGAACTTCATATGGTCTGTGAGTTGTTTCTGGGGTGTTCAGAGCTTTCTGGGGTTAGTATTCCATTATCAGTGACTGCATATTATGTCTGTTTTTTTGTGACTGGGTTATCTCACTCAGGATGATATTCTCTAGATGCATCCATTTTCTTAAGAATTTCGTTAAATCATTGTTTCTGATAGCTGAGTAGTAGTATTCCATTGTGTAAATATACCACATTTTTTGTATCCATTCATCTACTGAAGGACATCTGGGTTCTTTCCAGCTTCTGGCTATTATAAATAGAGCTGCTATGAACATTGTGGTGCATGTGTCTTTGGTGTATGTTGGAGGTCTCTGGGGTATATGCCCAGAAGTGAAATAACTGGGTCTTCAGGTAGTACTATGTCCAGTTTTCTGAGGAACCATCAGACTGATTTCCAGAGTGGTTGTATCAGTTTACAACCCACCAATAGTGGAGAAGTGTTCCTCTTTCTCCATATCCTCGCCAGCATCTGCTGACATCTGAATATTTGATCTTGGTCAATCTGACTGGTGTGAGGTGGAATCTCAGGGTTGTTTTGATTTGCATTTCCCTGATGGCTAAGGATGTCGAGCACGTTCTTAGATGCTTCTGAGTCATTCGATATTCCTCAATTGAGAACTTTTTGTTTAGCTCTGTACCCCATTTTTTAATAGGATTGTTTGATTCTCTGGTGTCTAGCTTCTTGAGTTCTTTGTATACCTTGGATATTAGGCCTCTATCTGATGTGGGGTTGGTAAAGATCTTCTCCCACTCTGTTGGCTGCTGTTTTGCAAAACAGACATTTAAACTACAGACTATTTTATACACAACTTGGAGAAAGCATCACTGGGAGGTACCACACAGGATCTTTGTGGATAGTTTGTTGGACATCCAGTTTAATATCTTCCTACATCTGTGTTGACAGCAACCGGAAATTTCGGGCTGAATCAGGAGAAGCCAGAAATATTTAAACTGAGATATGAATTTAGCTATGGACCTCTGTGGGTCTCGAGGAAGAAAAGTGACTTCAAGTTTTTAAAGGTCTAGATCTATATTTGATGTGTGCAGTGAGGAGGCAGCATCTGTTCACAGCTGTCACCTGAGTACACTGTACACCCAAAATGGCAGAGCTGGAGGGCATTTGAAAAGCTTCTGCTCCACACCCTTGTTTTCAAAGGGGGAAGAGGAGACTCATTTTTAGACTCCCTTTCTATGATGTGTGGATGCAACAAATGCTTAGTCTCTTGACAAAGATTCCAAGCAGATGGCGTCCTGTTTTCCAGGATCAGGTAACTGACAGGCCACTGGTCAGTAGAGCTTTGCCATTTGTCAGCTTCTGCGTTTTCCATCCATTTCTATCCACAACCCAGTCCTCTCAGAATTCAAAGCCACAGATGCTTTGACACGTCCAAGAAAAAAAGTCGGGGAGACATTTATTAGCTTTGATTTTTCTTTACTCCATCCTCATAAACTATGCAAAATGTGCCATCTATAAGAACAGATCAGAAGAACAGTTGCAAATTATAATCTAAAACAAGAAAACGATGCCACCGAAACAGAGACCTGGCTGAGGCAGATGCCCTGTCAAGGGAATGATTTATAATCTGGAAATACAAGCAGCTAGAGGCCCACCAGCTAGGACTGCATCACCCAAGGCAATCAAACCCTGCAAATATAAAGCAATTTTGTATTCCCATTTCCAAGAGCTCCCCACAATAAGGACTCTTGTATGCCCAAGTTTAGTATTCAGAGCAGAAACCACAAACTCTAACAGCCCCTCCTGGTCAAGATAGTTAATCACAGTTCCCAGGCTCAGGCAGGCTGTCAGAGCTTTGCTCCAAGCGGCTGGGGATTTGCCTGTGTGTCAGCTTCTCTCTCTGAGAGCTAGAAAATGATGGTGGGTCAGACATCCATTTGCTTTGTATATTGATATAATTTCATCAGAATTTATGATGTGGGAGTTATTGCACAGGCAAGAAATGTAATCTAACCTTCATCTCACACAATGCGGCAGAGATATTATGTTCTCCAGAAAATATATCCTGACTTGTTGAGTCAGATTATACACATGCCATCCTAATGGACTTCAATATTTCCTTGGACAAGTCATTGCTATTTGTGTGTATATTAAATTGGCTTGTGTAGAAACTATTTTTTAAATAAATAATGAAGAATTCTAATGCTATTACTTCTTTTCATTTTTTTCCCCTCAAGTTCTGGCATGTGCGTGCATTCTGGTAAATTTTAAACATCTGTGTATAGCTTATCCTAATTTCTGCAGCTCATATTTGGGTCTGACTATTGCATGACATACATGCACGATGCTCTTTAATCCTTATGGAGAGTTCACAGGACTCCAGTCGTTAAGCAGAAGACATATCAACAGCCTTCCAAGACTATTTTTTATAGATGATCGTTACACTGAGACCATCAGTCCTGCCATTGTTCATCTCTGAGAATAATTTTAATCACCTTGAGTTCTGGAGATTTTCTCATTGGAAATTTGGATGTGGCATATTTCTCTAAAGGAAGGGATTTCTGGATATTGCTCATGTGTTCCATCTAGGACTGAACATTATTCGGGTCGATTTTAAAAATTAAAATCTAAAGAAAGAAAGGACAACTTTAAGATACAGAACAGTGGTCTTCCCTTGTGTCCATGCAAGTATCCTTTTGCCATATTTTCTACTTTCTCTTACAAATGCAGCTGGGAATAGTGACTCTTTGCTCACTGGTCCTGATCAGTCCAGGCAGCAACCATCACTGCTGCAGTCTCCCTGCAACGGTTCTGTTGAGACACAGATTCAACATAGACACAAGTGGTGCATAATTTGGAACCTGGGTTCTGAAATCACATGTCTTAAATGAGTCAGATGTTATCTAAGTGACAGAAAATTCATCCCCAATAGTAACTGCTCCTCTTCATTTAATAGCCTCTGCCATGTTGTCAACGATACAACCCCATACACTGAGTTGCAAGGGATGGGAGTTCATTTTGGCTCATAGTTCTGAAGGTGCAAAGGTGGCAGGATCACATCTGGTGTTGGTCTTCTTGCTGGCAGAGTCCAGATGGTCAGAGCATCCATGGTAAGGCAGAGGCAGCACAGGCTCTGTGTGTACTTTCTGCTTTCTTTCCTCCTCCTCTTCTTCCTCCTCCTGTTCATCTTGTTCATCCTTTCTTTCTTATTTAAGTGTGTGCATGTTGTGTGTGTCTGAATCTGTATGTTTGTGTGTATATGTGTCTGTACATGTGTGTGTATGCGTGTATATGGGTGTAAATATATGTCTGGGTCTTTGAGAGTATGTGTGTGTGTGAGTTTGTATTATATGTGTGTATGTGTTTTTGTGTTTGTCTAAGTCTCTCTCTGTGTGTATGCATGCACATTCATATGTAGTAATGTAGGTACAACACAGGGGTTGGGGCAGAGTTGGTCCTCACCTTCTTTCTTGTTTGAGATAGTCTATTTATTTTCTTTTATACTGTGTATTTCAGGCTAGATGACACATGAGTCTTTTTGGATTCTCATGTCTCTGCCCCTGATTTCCTCTTCAGGACTGATGGGGTTATAAATGCTTGCCTGACATGCCCATTTAACACTTTTTGTGGTTTCTGGAGATTCAAACTCGGGTCCTCATGATTTAATAGCAAGTACTTTTATCCACTGAACCAGCTGTTGAATGCTTTCTTTTTTCCCTTCTTATGATGCCATTAAGATTCAATCTTGAAAGTTACATGCTAATGACCTTATCTAATTCTAACCACTTCCCAAAGACTCCATATCTAAATGGCATAGTTATACTAAGTGTATAACTTCAACAGGAATACTCAGAGAAGGCATGTCATATTCAGTGTGTCACATATCTCTGCTCCTCATCTCCCATTATTATTCACATTTTGCACAAGAAGAAATCTGTTTTCAAGAAAGTTGAATGCTTTTCTCTAGGGCTCATGAATAGCACAAGTTTCTGCCTGTGTACAGACCAATGAGTATCATATCCCTGGGTTTTTCCCCAGAGTCAAGGCAGGGTTCCTTTTTACTGTTATTTGACCACCTAAGCCTATTCCTGCTTCTTTGTCCTACAAAAGCCCAAAAGTCCTTTTAGAGATCTGTGGAATAGTCAGTGTTGAGTAAAATACTTGTTTCCCTAGAGAAGGGTCAGAAGGAACTAAACACTTTTTCTTCACCTTTGCTTGAACAAGATTGTAGTTCTCAAAGCCATAGGAGCTATGTCATAGTCATGAGGGAAAAACTAAAGCGTGTTGGAATTTGGCCTTAGCGTGGCTAAGCCACTAACCTACTGCCCATAGTTTCATACCTCCATATGTCTTATAGAAGAAAAACTAACTCTTGTTTTATGCACAGATTTAGCAAAATGTCCCCTAAAGACATCCACCACTCACCATGTGGAAAACCCATTTGGTTCTATGTTTCTAGCAGGAAATATAGGCAGAATTTTTTCTTACTTTTGAATCAATCTTGGAAGGGGCTGCCTCGAGGAAGGAAACCATACACGGGATTTTTTTCAGTGTAGATGATCCTGGTACAGTGCAAAAGTCCAAGGATGGGAAGCTCAACTGCATTTGCTATCACCTCATTATATTCCTTACCAAACCCATTATTGTTATTTTGGAGGCCTCTTGACCACTGAACAATGACTGACTAGAGTAAAATTACTGAGTGGAAAGGTTCATGGGATTTAACTTTGCACAATTCTGCTCTACTAATTCTAGTCATGTTTATTTTCATTTCTGCAAATCCATCAATATAAAGTTGGTGATGCTAACAGACTGAATTGTTAGTAAATGAATTTAAGATAAAGATTAGATATATGATAGACAGATAAACAGGCAGACGGACAGACAGACAGACAGATATTATATCCCATAGAAACCCCGAAGTGAGACTCAGTCCAAAGAGTGTGTCTTAGGCCATCCAGAAAAGCCCACTGTAATTCATATACTCAGCCACCTTGGGAAATCTGCTCTTCTTCCCCAGCTCTGTGTTTTATATCCACTCATGGACAACCCCTTCAGTTTTGATGTCCAACTAGTGAGCCCTGTGTCTCAGCCTTTGGTTGTTTCCTGGGGACTGTTTCTCTAGGAACTCTTTCTCCAATCCTTCTTCCAAATAGTTCTACAGTTGGGTATTGTCCTCCCTGTTGCTCCTCACTAACATTGGCACAGGAAGCCAGCCTCTCCTCTATGCACAAATACAGTAAGTGCGTTTGTACTTAGATGACAAAGTTGTTGTTCACCTACTTATTTGGTAAGCAGGAGAAGAGTGGATATATTATGGTATCTGGTTTTGAAAAGTCCACTGAGAACTGCAGAGATGACATTCACATAGCACTGTGCTCTAACATATGATTAATGACAGACAAATACATTCTTACAGTCTGGGGACCCTTCTTGTTTCTAAGTATTTACTAGAGTACAACTTGCTCCTCAAGTAGGGCTACTCTTCTTCCTCATTCCAGTCCTTTTCACCTACCTGGTTTTGAACTGCCCCACAGAGCAGTCACAACATGCCTTATTGTCTCCTGTGCCTGTGTAGAACCTACTCTGTAAATCCCCAGTGGTTCGGCATACAGCTCTTATGTATACATCTTTGTCTATGTCAGCATCTACAGTACAATGAAGGTCCCCCAGAATATGAAACAATACATAGATGTCTCGTTTAAAGCAAAGCTTTTTTAAAATAGAGGAACTGAAAGGATTATATGATTCTTCTAAGACAATAGCCCAAGCAATTGCTGAACAACAGAAGTCAGAGCTTTGGAATTTATGGTCACCTGCTGTATTGGTAGAATCAGACAAGAGTGGCACATATGTAATTCCCAACTTCCAATGTCTTTGGGCCATTTCCTCCCAGATACCTTGAAACAGATCTAATATATGGCTTGTGCATTCTAAAGCTTCACACTATTTATATGAATTTTTGCAACGTGCAAAGACTTCATATAGGCAGTGTGTCATCACATAACTTTCATACCTTTCAGGGTCCCCATTGGTCAGTGTCTGTGCACATTCTTAGTTGTCTTGAGAATCACTTCTTCCTCGACTGTTCTGTGAGTCTGTTTCTACTTAAGAGCACACAACAATAAAACTGGCTGTTAAATTAGTCTGACCTTGGTTACATATATGTCCATTTCACACTGGCCATATGACTAGAGTTACATTTTCACCACTTTTCAATGCTGGGAGGTCTTTATTTTCTCTTTCCAAGATCTTTGCTGAACACATTTCAAGACACGGAACTACTCAAAACATGATGTGTCAATCTCTATTGCTGTGGTTTCTTTTTCATCAACATATATGGATAAAGGGCAAACACTGGGCTCACAGCATAGCAGGTAGGACTGCCTCTCACTTCAGCTTAACCTTGTTCAGCAGGTAGTTCTGTTGACTTGCTCTGCATGGAATGACAGGGTGTTCTGAAAGAAAGCTGAAGGAACTCTCGTGAATTTCCTTTAGGGAAATATGCTTTTCTTGCTTCAAGAATGCTAAAAAAAAAAAAAAAAAAAAAAAAAAAAAAAAAAAAAAAACAATGCCAATAGTCATGAATGCCCCCCAAAGGATAAAATTTGGGATGTCTACAATGGCAGGTAGTTAAGTGATAGAATGATGTACTGAGCTATTTAGCACAGCAGAGCCTCTGAGTTGGGTAAAGTCAGTTAAAATGTTATCTCATAGCCTGTCATTTGGTTTGCCAGTTTCCATCTCCACTGTTACCTCACTGTAAGTTAATCTATCTGCTTGGTTTATTGCAATGTCTTTTAATCATGCTATGACCTTAAGTCATTCCTCTTTATCTACCCAATCTTGGAGAAAGAGTTCCTTGATTGGAACATTTTTATAATGGTGAGTAAGTAGTCAGGGATAGAAGGAAGTAACAGGTAAAAGGTAGTCTGAAGAAATTATGGGTGTCATTGTACTGAAATTACAGGCACTTGTCCTTCTGTCAGGAAAGTCATTCTGCTTGGTGTGTGTGTATGTGTGTGTGTGTGTGTGTGTGTGTGTGTGTGTGTGTGAATGTATGTTTTTATGTGTTTGAATGTGTGTGTATGAATGTGACTGTGTTTGAATGTATGTGTGTGAATGTGTATTTGAGTGTGTGTGAATGTGAGTGTGTTTTTGTGTTTGAGTGTGTGTGAATGTGAGTGTATTTTGTGTGATTGAGTGTGTGTGAACATGAGTGTGTTTTTATGTTTTAGTGTGTGTGTGAAAATGAGTGTGTTTTTGTGTGTTTGAGTATGTGTTTTTGTGTGTCTGTGAGTGTGTATGTAGAATAATGGTTACTGAATGTGGTTCAAAGTGACTGGACTATATAAAAACAATAAATATAAATGCACAAAATTGCTACAATTAAAAGGCAAAGTGAAAGGTTCATTTGCAACTCCCAGGGACACAGGATTGTTTGGCTTGCTACTTTTCTACTCTGTGATGATGTAAAACCATATTTTATATAAACTGTACTTTGAATTTTAGTATTTTCCTGGACTATGTAATAGTGTGCTCTCTTTGTGGATAACGGGGACCATGACTAAGATACAGCTCTCTATTTGGTTTCTCCAGTTAACAAGAGAGACGAGCAACATATT
The DNA here is from genome assembly GCF_963924665.1 of Micromys minutus. NCBI lineage: Eukaryota > Metazoa > Chordata > Mammalia > Rodentia > Muridae > Micromys > Micromys minutus. Next base: position 827,346 of record NC_137971.1, read on the forward strand.
ACAGTGGGCAGTGTGGCTAAGCTAAGGAGCTCAACAGGTTAGGTATATAAAATTGATTTTCTGCTATGACATTTTCAGCATATAATCAGTTTTATTGGGAAATATTCTCATCGAAAATGAAGGTATAGACATATACAAACCTAAGAAGTGCATAATAAAAACAATTAGTGATCTTTGTGTGAAAAATTGTTTACCTGTAATAGAAATGTTTAGAACAAATGGTTTGTAAAGGTGAGAATAAATGAGCATGGATGATGTGGGTTTGTTTTATGACAACACCAGGATATAAAGATCTTTGTTTAAGATTTCAGACACTTACTTTGAAAATAATTTTATCTCACTTGGAAAGGGTAAATATATATGACCCTTAAAATATTATTATAAATGCCAAATCTAACAAATATATAGTATATCAAATGCCATACTATAAAAGCAACAGATTTTCTTTCGAGACTAGAATGCTAAGAATTGAATTATGTCTGTGGAACAGGAAAGAAGCCCTCTCAGATTTTATGTTTAAACATAAAAACATAATATGCCATAAAGCATCACATACAATAGGGAAATGAAAACTTACTTCATAAAACTTGAGAGTGAGGAAAACTACTTCTTCCATCCTGAATGCCCCAAGTAACCTCTATGTGTGAAAAAGATTGAGCAAAACCAAAAGTCAAATCAATAAAAACTGACCAAAAATTGAATATAATCTCAGCTATTTGGAAGAGTGGAAGCATTCTAAAGATGGAGGCAACAGAAATAAATCAATAATCAATAAATATTAAATAAATCAATAGCACTGCAAGAAATCTTGCAATGAAAATGGAAAATAAAAACAAAATTTAAAAGTGTGTTAGAAAATAGATTTCTATAAAAGTAACAAGACATAGTATTTTTCTGGAAATGTAATGACCCTATTCAACTTTGTAAATATAAAGATTCTGTTTAATAAGTAGGTCAAAAACATTCTCCAACTATTTAAATATGAAAGTGCATGTTTTATAATTAAATATACAAATGAAAAGTATCATTTATGCCTCTTTATTAAAACCTGGTATACCTAACAGGGGATGATCATAGGATACTTTTTAACTGAAACTGGCAAACAATAATTCTTAGAGTTGGTAAAAATTAGCTTAAGGAACATCCCAATATTACAAAATATTCATGTTCTCTGGCAACTGCTCTTGAGAATCAACGTGGAGGAAACAAGGAAAAAGTAAAAAAAAAAAAAACATTATCTATAAAGTAAAACATGGAGCATGTCTATTGAGACAGTTTTATAGCAAATTTTAAAAAAGACAAGAGTTGAAAGTAAACAAAAATTATTACGATTCACAATGGTAAGAGCTAGAGAGTTGGCTCTGTGGTTCTTGCTGCTTTTCTAAGTACCAGAGTTTGGTTCTCAGCATCCATACCAAGTGTTCACAAACATCTGAATCTCCAGGGACCTCTACATGTTCACACACACACACATACACACACACACACACACACACACACACACACACATACACACACACACACACACACACACACACACACACACTCCACTAGATAAAAAGAAACAAATCTTTAAGAAACCCTAAAATATAACTAATATGCGACAATAAAGAAAGAATTTAATTGGTAACATTAAGTAAAAGAGTGTGTCACAAAATTGTTTAATAGTTGTGGTACAGCTATGTAACACATGAGTAACAGCCTGAAAGTCAGTATGAAGAGGTTATGGGTGTCGTTGAGCTGAAATTACAGGCAATTGTTCTTGTTAAAGTGTTCTATAATTTTGTTAGGAAAATTGTTCTGACCAGCAGTGCTTGTGTGTGGGTGCATGCTGAGCAATGTCAGTAATTACATGACCTTGAAGAGGTTACTGGGGACTTAAGCCTTGGCTGGGCCATGTGTGTGGAAGAGATGATGATAGGGTGCACTTGGAGTTGTTATGACACCAGATTAGGTAATGCAGGGACCACACCTAGGTCTCACGTGTGGTGCTGAGTGGAATGTCTTCGAGGTTGTGAAAGTAGCAACATCTTAGGGACTGATGCCCAATGCCTGACTGTTCATTCTCACTGGTCTCTACAGGTCACAGAAAACCGTTCATCTTTCCAATCTTGACCATTAAAGGTCACCCCTGCTCTTGTCTGTCTGATTTCATTTCTAGATCTCCTAACTCGGCTACTGGCTCTGACCATGCCACCCTGGATTTTCCAGCCATGGACAAATTACCAACCAAGTCACACTCCGTCATTGTTCTTACTTGATGAAGGCACATCTGTGTTCAGGAAGGAGAACTCGCAGACAAGTTAACACACAATGCAAGAACATCTCTAAGGGTCACTAGGCAGGCTGATCTTTAATTCTGCAGTGCTGCAGCTGAATTGGTTGTTGATGACAGGCCAGGACACAAATGATTGGTTTGGTTTGTAACTTAGCGTATCTGCTTTAAATATTCAGTAGCAAATTTGTATTTAAGTACTTAACTATGATGGGAAACATAAACATAGGCAGTTTGTTTGTTTCCCTTTTAGTAATGAAACCTGTAAATAAGTTCTAACATCTTTCACTGCTCAGAGTTTTAGATATCCCATCTTTGGGTTATATCCTGGTCCCTACTCTTCCTTCTCCTCCTCCTCCTCCACCTTTTCCTCCTTCTCCTTTTCCTTCTCCTCTTCCTCTTCCCCCACCTTTTCCTCTTTCTTTTTATGTATGAGAGAGGACACACACATATTTAAATGTGGTATATGTGTATATGTGCACACACACGTATACACATGTACAGGTCTTTCATTGCACTGCTGCATGTCTCATTGAACCTAGAACTAGGCTAACGGTCAGTAGTTCTCCAGTCCCCACCCCCCTCCCAACGCTGAAGTTATGGACACTCGTGACCACATCTGACTTTTTTCTGTAGATGGTTGGATCCAAACGAAGCTTTCAGTGCTTCCACAGCAAGCATGTCTACCCACAGAGTCATCTTTCTAGTCTGTGTCTTCTTCTCTGAAAAATGATAGTTTTTCACAGATCTCTAGCTGATCCCTAGGGCAGAAAACATGCTGTTCTTGGCTTTCTTTATTTTCAGAAGTTCTATGAGGATACTGAACATGAACTAACCCGCCCAGAGGTGCACACTTGAATCAGTGGACTTTCGTAACTAACAAAAGACCAAGAATTTCCCATTTATCTAGTTGTCTTTGAGAAAAGATATCAATATTGACCAAAGGACACTTTTGGAGATTACCCACCCTAGTTCTCAGCTGGGCCTGTAGGTCAGTTGACATGGTGCTTGACTAGCATGCATATAGCCCTAGGTTAAATCTGTAGTATTACATCCACTGGACCCAGTGGTCATATCTATAATCCTGGGACTATTGAAGTAGACACAGAATGAGAAAATAAAGGCTGTACTTGACTGCATATTGAGATCAAGGACAGCCTGGGTTACAAAAGAGTGGGAGGGGGAGGAGGGAGGCAGGAGAACAGAAAGGGACTGGGACAGGGACAGGGAGAAAACAACCAAGGTTTTAGCTCATACTCTGCCTAGGAACAAGCGCTACACACAGCTATGGCATTGGGACTGAATTTGATTTTCTTACAACAAAGCCATTTAGGAGATAACTAACTCCACACTTAAGATCACTGGTTGCTCATGGGAAGATAAAAACATTATCAACCAACCAAACCCACCAAAACTCCCATGGAGTAAAAACACGAACCTCTGTGAGCACTTTGAGAGACCTATTGATCCAGTTGCATATGTAGCTGAAGATAGCAGTGTCTGGCATCAGTGTGAGAAAAGGCTTTTGTTCTAGAGAGGGCATGTTTTCCCAATGTAGGGGAATGACAAGGCAATGGGGTGGAAAGGGGGATCAGAAGGGAGTGCACCTTTGTGAAGGCAACTGGAGGGGAGGGGGGATGGGAGCAGGGTGAGGTAAAGGGATGACACATCTCAAATGTAAATACAGAGTATCTAATAAAAAACAAAAAAACAAAAAAGTGCTGGTTGCTTTTCCATAGGACCTTGGTTTGATTCTTGCACTCAAGTGGTGGCTTATGTCTGTAGCTCCAGTTCCAGGGAAATCTAATGCCCTCTTCTGGTCTCTGCAGGTACCCATCACTCACATGGTGTATAGAGATACATGCAGGCTCTTTAAATCATGATGATGATGATGATGATGATGATGACATCATCTAAAATCTACAGCTGAGCTACAGGGAAATGCTTTGAGCTGTTTTGCCTGGTTGGCACTTTCTAACATAATCCGTTGCTGACAGTACTCAGGCCTCCAGCTTAAAACGGAAACACAATATGTAAAGATGAGAGCCAAGTGCTCAATGTGGACTGAAAGTGTAGCTTAGAGAACAGACTGAGTCCTCTCCCCAAAAGTGCTCTATTATAAAGAAATCAGTCAGCTTTTTTTTTTCTTGGCAATTTCCCAGCTCTGTATTAACTATCCAGATTAATGTCAGATCATACCCCAGGAATTATTCATGAAGTCCCTTTGCACAATGTAATTGCAGGGTTTGGCATCCAGAGTTGAGTCTCAGTGTTTTATAGATTAGTTTCCCTTCCTGTCCCATGGAAGAGACAACAATCTGAAGCAACTTAGTCTGGGGAGGGAAAGGAGTTGTGATTTCACATGAAAAGACATTTGTCATTGAGAGATCCTGAGTCTCACTTACATGTGCCTTGGGAGAGGGGACTGCAGTCTCACTAAGGGGATGAATGGCAACTTTCTCTGTGGATCTTTCCCAGGTGAACTTAGGGGCAATTTATCTGCATTTAAGAATTAGTTGTACCAAACAGTAATTCCACTAATCTCTACCATCACATCATCCAGTGTAATGTATTCTGGCAGATGAAAATACCTTGCTATTTCCAGGCAAGTAACTGTCTGGCTGCAATGACCCTTGAAAGAGTATTCAATGTAATCCAAAGACTAATGCTCAAGAGAAGTCTAATGTTTCACAACAGGCATAAAGCTACTTCCATGATTGGCCTTCCTGGTGAGATTATAGACTCAGGTTGTTCAGGTTTTGACTTCTGTGTGTGCTTGTGTGGGAGTACATGTGTTTTTGGGTACACATGTGTGTGCACATGGGGAAGCCAAGAAGACAGCCTCAGGTGTCATTCCCCAAATACCATCTACTTTGCTCATTGAGATAGAATCCCCCTGACTCCCACCCCCAGGCAGACTCACCAAATAGGCTAGACTGGCCAGTGAGCCTCAGGGACCCACCCAGTGTAGAAGTCTGTGCCACCACATGTGACTTTTTAAATATTAGCTCTGGGGGTCAAATTTGAGTTTTTGTGCTCGGTGAACAACAGTTGAACAATTGAGCAATATCCTGTGACCCAAGGTTGTGACTTTTAAAGATGGAGAGAGGCAATTAAAATTCATTTTAAGTGGTGTTTTCTTATTGTAGTATGTTCACTACCAAGATAATAATTTTGGACCATTTTCCATGGGCTCCTAAGATGCATGGGTATTTTATTTCCAATGTGATTAATATAAGTTTATGTCTCTATTATATGCATAGATTTATATCTATATATTTATATCAATAGATATGAATAAATTTATTACTAATATACCTATGCATATATTATATATTTGTTTTATTTTTAAAATATTTACTTATTTATCATATATTAAGTACACTGTTGCTGTCTTCAGACACACTAGAAATGACATTAGATCTCATTAAGAATGGTTGTAAGCCACCATACGGTTGCTGGGATTTGAACTCAGGACTTCTGGAAGAGCAGTTAGTGCTCTTAACCACTGAGCCATCTCTCCAGTCCCTTATATATATTTATAAAAAAAATGAATATTTTATTCTGGTTCTTGTTAAAACCTCTTCTGGAGAAACTCAACAGAAAATGTACTAAAATAAGTGATGTACTGACCTAATAAGAACTTACATTTTCCTCCTAATTATATTACGTTAAATTATAGCTGCCAAGTAACCTTTTTGCTCTAGGTTCATAGTCAGTAGTCAATAGGTTAATGAGGTTTCTAACTACAAGAATCTTCAGCTCCGTGAATTTTTGTCTAAAAGAATCATTGAAATACCTTTTCTTTAAATTCAAGGAAACTTTTCTTGTTCATGTACCCCAATTATCAATTTAGCCATATTTTTCTTTTTCATGTATGAGTATTCTGCCTACATGTATGTCTGTGTAACACATGTGTGACTGGTGTCCACAGAAGTCAACAGAAAGCATTGAATCGCCTGGAACTGGAGTTATAGATGATTTTGAGATGTCATGTAGATTCTGGGAACCCAGTCCAACTTCTGCAAGAGCTGACAGTGCTCTGAGCACTGGTTTAGCTCTTTATCCCTGGAACCATTTTCTATTATCTGTGTGCTGCATTGTTACTGTGGTATGTGTGCAACATAGCTACAAACACGTGTGTGTATGTGTGTGTGTGTGTGTGTGTGTGTGTGTGTGCGTGCGCGTGCACGCACATGTATGGATATATACAAAGTATTGGGGAAACAGCTGGATTTTAATCCATAATTTAGATTCTTGAACAATACTATTCTCATATGTATCTCATTTTTACGAAGCTATGTGTTTATAACTTTGACCTAAAAATGATTACTGAGAAGGCAGTGAGAAAAATCTACAAGAGTAGAATGTCTATTACTAAAAATAGAGGTTTCACACACACATTAATGGGAAAAAAAGGGCGATCATTGTGAACTTTTCTGTGACCCAAAAATGTTAACCTCAAGTTGTTTCCTTCCATGGAAATTCATTAAAGAAAAACACAATCCAATATGCTACAGATTCTAATAATTTAACTTGAAGTTTTATACAGATACAATGTATCTTGGCCTAATAGGCCCTGTGCAATTATTTTCTACATATCACTTCAGCCATTTGGAAGATTTAATAGGAGGGAAGATTCATTATATACTGTGCACACTGTGTACATCTGCATTTTATACTACAGAGACTCTACTTCTCAGCAGAGAAAAATATCTCCTGGAAGAGCTGCAATATCCCCAGTCACTCTTGAGCGGTCCTTAAGGGTGTTTGAGTTAGCACCTCCACATGCCTACCTTCCACTTTCATTCTGAGAACCCTTCAAGGATATTCTGCACCCACAGCGGCATGGAGTTGTATTGAGCACTGAAAATGTAATTTTGTTTCATACAAATGAAGCCGAGCACAAGGCCATGGTGCTTCACTCTGGCGGTACTGTTGAATAGATGTTCTAAATCCCTGTTGGTTTTTGGTGGGCAAATATGTCTTTTCCAGTTGATGGTTTTTTTCTTTTTAAATTATATGGTGTGTGTGTGCTATGTGCAGTGTGTGTGTGGTATGTTGTGTGTGTGTGTGGTATGTAGTGTGTGTGGTATGTGTAGTATGTGTATGATGTGTAGTGTGTGTGTGTGTGTGTGGTGTACTGTGTACTGTGTGTGTGGTGTGTGTTTGTATGTGTGTGGTGCGTGTGTAGTATATGTGTGTGGTATGTGTATGTGTATGATGTGTAGTGTATATGTATATGTATACAGTGTGTGTGTATGTGTGTAAAGTGTGTGTGTGTGGTGTGTGGTATGTGTGCATATGTGTGTACTACATGTGTGTGGTGTGTATGTGTGTGTGTGGTGTGTAGTGTGTGGTATATATGTGTATATTTGTGTGGTGTGTAGTGTGTGAGTGTGATGTGTATATGTGGTGTGCCACAGTGTGCATGTCAAGGTCAAAGAACAATTGGTGGGATTTGGTTCTCTCTTTCCTCCATGTAGTTCCCTTGGATAAAACTCAGATTTATCAGGCTTAGCAACCAGTCACTTTACCCACCGAGCCTTCTCACTGGTTTCTTAAATGAACAGTCTGCTCACCTTGGACACCAAGTACATTATAGCTTTTCTGTCATACCTTTGGGTCAGCTGCTGCTTTTAAGCTTAGAGATCTCTCTATAAGAAAGACAGATTTGCTGTCTCCTGGCCTTCCTCTTGTACATGGCTCTTTACTTTAAATATATGTTTACTGATATTTCCCATGAATCTGAAAGCATCCCCTTCTCACATGTGTGTGTGCACGCATAGAAGAAGCTAGAAGATACATCGATACCCCAAAGCTGGAATTGCAGACAGTTGTAGCTGCTTGTGATGTGGGTGCTAGGAACTGATCTTAAGTGCTGTGCCAGCTCTGCAGCCCTGAGCCATGTTTGCCTTGTTACATCTTTATTCTCTCTGCTTAGCCTAGAGTCCTCAGGCACTGAATAGGCACATTTTAAATGTTTATTAAGTGCCCGAATGGACAAGTGAACGGTTCTTTAATGTGTGTCTAATAGGTTGAAGCTATTTATCTAATAACCTTCCCTTACGGTCCTGCAAGAAGAGATCAACAACTCCTGCCAAGCCAGCTCTTTCCTCGGGAGTCATCAGATAAAGTGTGTGATCGATTGCATGCTTCAGACTTTTGCTGCCAGAGGAGGTAGAGAAGGTATTTCTCTAAGTAATCTCCCACTGAAAGTTATATTCCTTTCCTTGGAAATGTGCCCATTCTTAATTTAGAAGATGTAGGTTTCATCCCATTGGAATAAATGTTAAAATTCTATGGGGGAAATAAAACCAGAAAGATCTGTTCTCCTCTCTACCCCACCACACTGTGACTATTAATTTTGGGTTACTCATAGGATACTCCCCAACACTGGTGAATATTTTCAATGTGCAAAGCACTCACTCATGTGTGTTAATGGGTTAAATTTTTGCAACTGTGAAGGCAAACACTGTTGTGGCTGCAAGAGAAACACAGACATAAAAAAGTTATTTAACTTGTTGCCCCATCAATAGCTCCAGAGAAGGCTTTGCACTCAGACAGTATGGCTCTGTGATCTTACTGAGAGTAATATTTTAGTGCTATCTGGATGTTGTGAGAAACACCTTTTTTGGGGTAGTAGATTTTTCCTTGTTGCTAGGTCATTTGCACCAAGGCAAGGGTCTGTAACAGCAGTAGAATGTCTGAGATGCAAGTGTTAAAATAATTTTGTGGGTTTCACTCAAATTATTTCCAATTTGTTTTCAAAGTAGTTATACCTAAAGATGAGACAGGAAAAGTAAGGTGGTGTTGAACCAGTATACACAGATGAGAAAGGTGTGTTTATAAAGTCTTTGGCAAAAAAAAAAAAAAAAGAAAAAAGATTTTTTTGTTTGTTTGTTTTTCAGGTTCTGGAGCTTGTGTAGCTGGGCTGACATCAAAGCCACAACAAACCTCTTGCCTCTCAAATACAAACATTGCAGGTATGATGATCAGAACAAAACAAACAAAACAAACAAACAAACAAACAAACAAAAAAAAACAAGCATCAGTTCTTTTTTTTTTTTTTTTTTTTTTTTTTTTTTTTTTTTTTTTTTGATTGTTACTTCCCTGTCTGTTGTTTGGAAATCCTTGGGTATTTAGAAACCTTGTGGCTGTGTTTGAGCGACTTGGTAAGCATTCCTCATTCTGTCCAGCAGAGGGCAGGCGAGGTAACAAAATATAGCTTAAGCTTGTACTAAGGCAAGAGGCAGCTCTGGGCACTTCAAAGCCACAGGCAGAAGATGCAGGATTGCAGGGCCCAGAAAAGAGAATAATAAAAATTCCTCTTTGCACCAGAAGTAAAACAGGCAAGAAAGAGTTCTTGACAGAAGGACTTGATGCTTCTCTGTCATAGTTTGGATATTTGAGTGTGTAAGAGAAGTTGGGGCTGGCATGTTAAATGTGAAATCAGAACAGTTTCTTCCCTGGAGTTTTGGCAAAGACCATTTTCATTAGGAAAAAAAAATGAGCAGGGACCATCGGAGAACAGGGGAAGGGAGTGAACTAGTAAAAAAATAATCAGGGTTTCAATGGGAAAGATCCAGGGGAAGTTTAAAGTCTTCAGGAATAAACTGAAGTTATTCTAAAAGACTTTTACTTTTAAATTATTTTATCGTTATATTCACCCTGGTAGGGGTAAGATAGTTATTTACTGGAGTCATGCTCTTCTCTGCGATTTTTTGCAACCATGACTGATGTTCAAATGTCTGTTTTTACATTGACACTATGTTTTTGCTCTGTGATGTCTAGTGTCAGGTTGTGATATGTTTTCGAAACTATCGATCCTGTGCTGTGGTTATAAGGTGTCATCATGGGCAAACTCTTTTGAACTTGAAGATATTTTGAAAACACGTGGTGTGAGTCTTATACTACAAGACAAAGCTTGCATTATAAACTGTGCTCACACTCTCTCAAGGCTGATTCGTGAAAGCCGTGACTACACACGGTACTGCTTAGTTCTGGGACATCCACTCTTCCTTCAGAATGTCCCTTGGAGTGTGTCGTAGATACACATCTTCAGAATGTGGTAGTGAGACAGCAGCAGAACACTCTGATGTGTTTTATTCCTGCAGTTGAACAATGTAGCCAGGTTATCGGCACAGTATGGTTGTGCCAGAATTAGCAGAAGCTTTCTCAGCTCCAGTGGGTGAAAGGCCCGCTCTTAAAACATAACAGAATCCACTGTCTGACAGCTAGAGACCCCCAAAGCTTCTGATAGCTTGGCTTCCTGTTCCCTCACCAACACGGGTGAGTTCCTCATCTGGAACTCGCCATCATGAGTCCTCACCAGGAAGGATCCAGCCAAGAGCCCGTCTGTCCTTCAAAGGTGCAGTTCTATTCTGTGCAGAAAAATAGAAGTAGCAGCTAGAAACTTCAATCGGTGATTTTGGACCCCAAAACTATGAAAGTGCCACACCGCTGTCATTAAAGCTAACTAACCACATTAAACGAATATTAAAATATGGGCTCCTTTGCATACCATAATGAGCCAAGCTGCTTTTAAGTTTCTCCCTGTGCTTTGAGGTGAGGTGACATTTACATTCCCAAACTTTGAAGTCGGAACAAAATGCACAGGTAGAGGGTACTAGATCAAATAGTAATCAACTTCAAAAAGCTTGTTGGCTGTTGGATGTCCCTGGGCTAATTTCCTCTAGACATTTTAAATGTAAATGTCTAAACTCATTTAAAAATGGTAAATTGGTCTAGGTTCAATCAAAAAGCATCCAGAACTGGGAGACCAGGCTAATTGTCATTTGTTTGTCAAATGAATTCCATTTGGAAAGCAATGAAACCTCCAAGCCAATTCTTTTAAGGTGAGCTGGTAGTTGTATTATCAGTTAAATGCAGTAAAAATGCATAATCATGGGATGATAATGGGAACTGAACCAGTGTTAGCACTGGCTGCCACGGGGCATGGAGCGATGCAACTTAAGTGCTGTAATGCTGCCTAAGCCACAATGGTACCAAGTCTGGTCTTTAGCCTTACAGACACTTCCTTTGCATTTTAAAAAAACTTTATCAAAGCACCATGGCAATATAGAAAATGTCAAAGTGAAATGCACTGTAGGCAAATTGAGATTTCATTAAGTTTAAATTTATTGCTTTTGACTGATGTATTACCATGCTTGTTAAGAGCTAGTAATTTGGAATATCTGTCTGCTTGGTAAAATAGCTTTGTCTCCTTGCATATTATTTCGTACAGACTTTGAAAGGACACAGTCATTCCAAGTCAGGGTGGACTGTTTTGCAGTAGTGTTTTGAAAATGGTGTTTGCGTTCTGGTAGATGTCTGCACACTTCCTGAAGGTCATGTAAATATATTGGAAATTAATGGAGAAACTTGAATTTGTGGGATTTCTGTTGAGTCTTGATATGCTATAGTATGTGCAAAGGTGGAGTTGTGTGTTCATCTCTACGGTTCTCTTCTCTGTATGGATGGCTGGGGTTGAGGGATGGTGGGTAGTGGGTGAAAATGAAGGATATACCATGTCCAGTTACCAGGAAAATGGAACTCTATGTGGAGTTGGTGGGAAAACAGACCTACAATGGAGATATTTTACAAGTGAGGAAAGGGGAGTTAGAGGCCCCATAACTTTGTCCAAATTACACAAGAACCCATAATTCCTTTGATCAGGTGGGCCACAGTTTTAATGTTACTTGTTCTATGAAGCCTTCCTTTGCTGCTGGGGCTGGTTATTAACATGGCAGTCTTTTAATAAATGACTGTAGTGGTTTGAACAAATGCCCTCCATAGTCTTGGCCTTTGGATGCTTGGTTCTGATTGTTGGTGCAGTTTGGGTTAATCTAGAAAGTGTAGCCATGCTGAAGAGAGTCTGTCACTTGGGATGGGCTTCCATGTTTTAGAGGCTCACATTGTTTCTAGTTTTCACGTTCTGACTCATGTTTGCACATCAGGATGTAAGTGAACTCTCAGGTTGTTGTTCTAGTGGTCACCTTGCCTACTGCCGTGCTTCACCATGATGGCCATGGACTTTTAACCCTCTGGAACATACGCCCAAATAAACCCTTCCTTCTATAAGTTGCCTTGGTCATGGTGCTTCACCACAGCAACAGAGGAATAACTATATACACAAAGTAGGTCTAGAGGCAAGACTGGTATTTTTTAGGTATGTACATGGCAACCACAGACATAAGCATGCATGATTACTTGTTGAAATTCAGTGTAGAACAGAACTTTTCATCTCTTCTTCAAGATAGATCCACTATCGGGAAGAAAAGGAATTCTTTTCAGAGATTGAAGTTCAAATGTAAAAACCATCCTTAGTTCATGGCCATGTGAAAGCAGCCAGTGGGTTGGGTTTGACTCCAGGCCAAATTTATAGACCTCTGAGCTGACATATTATGCTATTTGGTTTTCTCCACAGGACAGAAGATTCAGAGTCACTCTCTGGCTTCTCAATTTGATTATGTCAGCCCACATTAGAAAAGAAGGATTTTATGAGAACAGAGATCTCATCTGTTTCTCTCTGTACCCCCAGGTTATGGGAGAGTGCGTGCCAGAGTCACCAAATACTAGCAATCATTTGGTTGATGTTCAGCAAGCACAAAAAGAGTCTGGGTCTAATCGCCACGTGAACAGATAGGAAGACACTTTGGGGCAGCGGTAGTGCACACACCTTTAATCCCAGCACTCAGGAGGCAGAGGCAGGCAGATATCATAAACTGGAGATCATTCTGGTCTACAGAGTGAGTCCCAGGACATCCATGGTTACACAGAGAAACTCTATCTTAAAACAAAGCAAAACAAAACAAAATGAAGACACTGGACCTCTAAAGGGACAGGAAGTGCCACTGGTCTGTTAGATTCCCCATTATTAAAAATATTATAGGGACTGGAGAGATGGCTCAGCAATTAAGATCACTGACTTCTCTTCCATAGGACCAGAGCCAATTGATTCCTAGAACCAATATGGCAACTCACACTATCTGTACCCCCAGTTCCAGGTGATCTGACATCCGTTTGTCCTCCATAGGCACCAGGCATGCACATGATGCACAGACATACATGCAGGTAAATCACTCAGACACATACAATAAGAAAATCTTTTCAAAATTTATATATGCACACACATATATAAACACACACACATATGGTTTATGCAGCTTTTGGGGGGCACATATCTATTTGCTTACTTTGTCTACTTCCATGTACCCAGAGTGACTTTTAAAAAATATCCTACATGAATATATTCACATCTAATATAAGCCATCTGTCTGCTGGAATCACCTCAGAAATTCGGCAGCTCTCCAGAGTTCAGCTCACTTAAGATCATGACCATGAGATACTGCAGGATAGTAAAGGCGTCAAAGATAAGCTGTTCTCTGGATAATTAGCACTTCCTTGTAATCATAAAATTAGGATGGAATCTAGGAACCAAAAATGGACCTGTGTCAGAAATAACCTGAAGTTCAAGTCATCCACTTAGTAAAGCCATTGACAAAGACAAAGATGAGAATCTATTGGAGCAGTAATAGGTCCTGTGTCTTATCTATTCCAGGTCCCTGGAAGGTCCGAGTCTTCTTATCTATTCATCTGCCCGTGTCCGGACTCACTCTATGCTTACCAAACAGCAACTGTATGTTTCCAACGCTCCCTGCGGAACTCTACATTTACAATTTACTAGGTTTTAACTAAATATATCACCTATTAACTAGAATTTTTTCTTGTGCTAGATTTTGCTTGTATGTGGCAAAAAAGGGCACCATGAAATAAGAATTTTGTATTAAAAAAAGTTGGAACTAAAGTTAATTTGTTGGCTCTGGTAACAAACAAAGGTAAGAGATGGCTCTGCAGAGGGCGTGACCCTAATGCATCCGTGATGAATATTTGGAGATGGGTGCAAGTTCATAAGACAAGGTGTGAAAAGAACTCTAACCAGAATCAGAGATAGGCATTACTCAAATCTTGCTAATCAGAAAATTAAATCAATTCTCATATTCTTAATTAACTGATACTTCACAAAAGGTTATCATATTCACATTGAGGAGTTGAATCTTTATAAAAAATTCTGTGGCTTTCTCAGTGTTATCTATAGTTTTTATATTTATTAAAATGTTACTGAATAAAGGGATTATATTTATAGCATATTTATAATTCTCACAATGATCCACTGGGGTTCGAATCATTAGCTTCATTTAGTAGACTTGAAGAACCAGTCTGATGTCTGGTAGCTGTAAAAGATACAGGTGTTTATGAACTCAATTTCATCTGCTAACCACTGGCTGGGTAACTGAAATACTTACTGTGGTTGTGGGATAAAATTGTGTAATTCCCTATCAAGGTAGTGCAATATAAAATAAAAATGTTTAAGCATTTGATCAATAGGCTCAGTCAAGCCAATCTGTATTTATAGAAGTACAAAGGGAGTTTAAGTGAACAGAAATATTGAGTTTATAAACATTTAGTCAAGTTGACTGATATACCAACCAACCAATGCGTTTACCTAACAGACTACCTGCCGTCATGTAACTCTCTAGCACTGGTTTACAAACACAGCCTTCAGACCAGTAAATTCAGTATCATTGGAAAATTGTTTTTTTAATGCAATTTTTCTTTTTTCTCCTTTTATTGGAAATATATTTTTCTCACATACCATATTCTGATTATAGTTTATCCCCCCTCTGCTCCTCCCAGCTTCCTCCCCTCCCATCTGGAGCCATCCTCTTTCTGTCTCTCATTAGAAAAGGAAAAACAGGCTTCTAAGAGACAATGATAAGATAAGATAAAACAAAAACTAACAAACATAAGGGAAAGAAGCCCAAGAAAAGGCACAATAAACATACATAGATGAAGAACTCATTTGTAAACTCAGAAATCCCATAAAAACACTAAACTAGAAGCCATTAGATATGCAAAGGACCCATAGAGTAAAAGGAGGTAAAAAATGCTAAAAATAAAATAAAATAATAAGGAAAACAAACAAGAACAACAACAACAAAAAACAGGCAAAGCCCTGACATGATCTTACGAGACTAGGAACCTCCAAAGATGCTAGTTAGTCTGTCTTCTGTTGGCCATCTACTGATGGTCGTGCATATTACTATTAAGAATAGTTTGTTGGGGCTGGAGAGATGGCTCAGTGGTTAAGAGCACTGACTATTCTTCCAAAGGTCCTGAGTTCAATTCCCAGCAACCACATGGCTTACAACCATCTATAATGGGATCTGATGCCCTCTTCTGGCATGCAGATGTATATACAGATAGAGCACCCAGACATAAAATAAATCTTCAAAAAAAAAAAAAAAAAAAAAAAAAGAGTAGTTTGCTAACCCTAGTGGGACTCCCTTGACAAAGCTATATATTCATTTGCAAGTAGCTTATCAAGCACACATGGCTTCTGGGTTAAGGGTCGGAGATGTGTCAACTTCTCTTTTCAGCTCTAGAACCCCATCTTGTGCATAGTGGTGCAGTCCCTGTGCATGCTGCCTCCATTTCCATGAGTTTACATGAAAGAAGAAGAAGGAGAAGAGAGCAAATGTTTGGACTCTATCCTGAGCCCACTGAGTCAGAATCCTTGAGGCTGGTTCCCACACCCTGTATCAACAGGACCTCTTTTTGTTCGACTGTACAAACACTGAGGTGTCTCCCCTTTAGATATGTGCTACTCCACATGTCTACTGGAGCTCACAACCTTCACGCCATTCCACCTCCAGTATAGCTGATCCCTCTCCTGCTGCATTTTTTACATTGTCAAGCAACAGTTGACAATAGTAAGCAAAAATTCCAGATTGTTTAAAAAGGCATCTTCTTCCTTCAGGTATACCCTAAGAAATGCAGCATGTGGTTGGTTCAAGCTCACGTTTTAAACAATGAAAGGGTTATGTGATGCTAAACAATGAATTCGGCATTAACTTGGCAAAGTGATAGATTTCGGACTTTAGGTGAGTTTATTGACTAGTTTCAGAATTTGGTCTAAGTTAATGAGTTTTTTTTCAAATGTGGTAGTCTATAGATAATATGAACAATAACTCTTAACTTAAGAGACTGAATGAATATTCTTAAACTATTCTGAGTAAATGGTGGATTGCTGGCCACAGTATTAAAAGAGAAAAAAAAAAGTACCTTCTTTGGATGGTCATTAACTGAAAGACTTGTTGTGTCTTGGAGAATTCTCTATTCATTTGAAGGTACAATTTTTGAATTCAAGAAATTATGGAACCCTAAGTGCCTCATAAAAATTATTAGAGTGTTAGTTCTTGAGGGCGTGTCCTTATTTTGATCCTTCTCTTCTATCTTATGACGTCTTTGGGGAATTATCCCAGGTTGGGTAGTTGGTGAAAGGAAACTAATGTTTTATTTGGCAGTCTACAGTCATTCCACCTGCAGAAACATGAAAATCCTGCTTGAATGTATCTGCCAAAGATCATTCCCATTAGATTAAGTCAGTTGGATATGGAAAAGACAATTTGCAAATTCGTGTACTCATTTATGGAAATGTTTCCAGACCAGAGCTAGCCAGGGCTACAGAGAAGTGACAGTCAGTTCAGCTCCTCATCCACCTGCAGCCCGCCTACTAGATCCCACTGGGATGATCTTACACTCAGTTTAGACATGAGCTGTAACAATGTATTTTAGAAAGGGAATTATTTCATGTCAAATTAGAATACATGAAGCAGTGTAACCTAAATATACATTTTTCAAAGTAGCTGTTAATGTTGTTTTAAGAGGGAAAAAGAAACACATCACTTTCAGTAAGTTTTACCTTTATCTCCTAATATGTTTTTGAATAATGAACAGTCTGCAGACCATGTTTATTGCAAATCTGAAAAGAGAGACTGCCACTCTGGCTGGGAAAAAAAAAAAAAATAGAAGTTTCAAATCACTAGCAGTGATAAGTGGCCCTGCGCGAATAAATTTGAAAGAGGGAGGTGCTACAAAGTCTCTCTATTAGCATCATGACACCTTGCAAGAGGGAACTTGTGCTGAGGAAAAGTTGGGAACAGTGTGACACATGAGAAGAGAGAAACCTGCCATCAATTGCTTTCTATTCTGCGCATGCGCTCACACGTACACATACCCCCACCCCCACTCAGCCTCAGGCCTAGAGCTGTCTAGAAGTAAGACAGGAAGGTTGCCAGGCTCTGGGTCTATAACTCCCGTCCAATCTACAGACAACACCTCACCTCACGTATCCGAACAAAATATCACCTGTTGGTCATCAGTATCAGAGAAATTTGCATAGCTGCCTCTGGAGTGAGAAATCAGCCCTCACAGAGACAGACACTGGAAGCAGATAAAGCCTAAGAAGAATGCCTCTATTTTTTTTGACTTTCGAGATTAATGCAGATGAGAACCCATCACAGGCATTTTAGGAGACACTTCTCCATTACAGATAACGGGAACGCGGACTATCGACTTACCTAATAATGGCCCCTTTGCTTTGGCCACTGCCACTTATCTGCTACATTAGTTTAAAACCTGCAATTTTGAACTTCACATTACTGAACTTTAAGGGAGATTAAATTACTGAACTTTTGTTGGTGAGTATCTCTGTGAAATTTTCTGAAAAGGATAGTCTCCCTTCTTTAGGTGAAAGTGAAGCCAAACTGCATACTTTATTGATATTTACAGGCACATAAATGGCTGTGCTAATGTACTCTAATATCTGCCTGCTTGATAGGGAGACTGCTGCTCTGCTTTGCACCCCACCCCCTTTTTGAGATAATGTGGAAGACTGTAGTCTCTTTGTGAGCTGAATCCTCATGATTGCTTCCCCTCTCCCTTTCCTCCCTTCACCCCCATAGCCTTACTTATTAGAAGGTTTACACCAAAGCTCTCTTGAATGCTCTATGGTTGCTTCTGCCATAGGCATAGTCTCTGCAGGGTTCAAACACCAAAATAACCCCAATTTGGTCTCTTTTCCTCTCTCCCTCCTTCTCCCTGCATCCCACTGTTCCCTCTCTCTCTCTCTCTGGTGTGTGTGTGTGTGTGTGGTGTGTGTGTGTGTGTGTGTGTGTGTGTGTGTGTGTGTGTGTGTAGGCCAGAGGTTAGTCTCAAATGTTACTCCCCAGGATTGCAGTTCACCTTATTTTTGTTTTTTTTTTTATTTTGTTGTTGTTGTTTTTTAATTCCTTTCTCTTCCCAGCCCCCCTCCTAGCCACCCTCCCAGCCACCCCTTTCCCAGTTCCCTACAGAAAACAGCAGGGCTTCCCAGAGATGTCACCCAAACATGACATATCATGTTATAATAAGACTAGTCACAACCCCTCACATTAAGACTGGATGAGGCAACCCAGTCGGAGGAGAAGGGTTTCAAAAGCAGGCAAGAGTCAGAGGCAGCCCCTGTCCCCAACTGTTAGGAGTCGCATAAAAACACCAAGCTGCACAGCCATAACATACATGCAGAGGACCTAGAACCTCTGAATGTCAATTTGATCTCTTCTGGGTCTTTCATTGGCCTGTGGCTTGCTGAGTTAGGTGGGCTGGCTGGTATCCTTTTTTCTCTCCTCCTCTTCCTCCGCCTCCTCCTTCTCCTCCTCCCTCTCCTCCTCCTCCTCCTCCTCCTCTTCTTCCTCTCTTCTTCTCCCCTCCTCCTCCTCCTCTTCTTCTCTCCTCCCCTCCTCTCTCCTCCTCCTCCTCCTCTTCTTCTTCCTCCTTCTCCTCTTCTCCTTCTCCTCCTCCTCCTCTTCTTCTTCTCCTCCTCCTCTTCCTCCTCCTCCTCTCTTCTTCCTTCTTCTCCTTTTCCTCCTCCCTCCTCCTTTTCTTCTTCTTCTCCTCCTCCTCTTCCTCCTCCTTCCTCCTCTTCTTCTTCTCCTCTCCTCTTCCTCCTTCTCCTCCTCCTTCTCTTCTTCTTCCTCCTCCTCCTCCTCTTCTTCTTCTTCTTCTCTCCTCTTCCTCCTCCTCCTCCTTTTCTTCTTCTTCTCCTCCTCCTCTTCCTCCTCCTCCTCCTCTTCTTCTTCTCCTCCTCCTCTTCCTCCTTCTCCTCCTCCTCCCTTCTTCTTCTCCTCCTCCTCTTCCTCTTCCTCCTCCTCTTCCTCCTCCTCCTCTTCCTCCTCCTCCTCTTCCTCCTCCTCCTCCTCCTTCTCCTCCTCCTCTTCTTCTTCTCCTCCTCCTCCTCTTCCTCCTCCTCTTTCTCCTCCTCCTCCTCCTCTTCCTCCTCCTTCTTCAACAGGGGTCAGGGGTTCTGCAGATCAAACTCAGGTCCTCATGCCTCCAGAACAACACTTTACTAGCAGCACAACCTTCCCAGCTCTCATGCTGGTCTTCTTAAGGGTTCAGGTAAGAAACAGAGGGACATTGACACTGTCCCACAGGCGAGCTGTCCTACACAGGCTATACAAATAAGTCGCGCCGAGGAAGAGATTCAGTCTCCAAGCAGTGATGACTGGCTGTTTTCAGAGTCATTTTTCAGACTGTTAGTTCTGCATGCTAACATTTTGCCTGTTAGTTCCAGCAGGGATTTGTACCCTCTTGTTAATGGAATCTTAGCCAGCATCTAGAACTGACTTTCTAGTTTTAAACAAGAGTAACAAATGTTGTTCTGTGAATACTGGGCAGAATTAATGGAGGACTCACTTGCCCTTATATTTGAACACATGAATAAGCTAACTTTTGGAAAAGAAGGAAATGGGACCAGAGAATCCCAACTCCAGTGGAATACTGTGAATTTCCTAAGAAAGGAACGAATATGGGGAAAATGATAAATGGGGTCAGGTGTATCTCCAAGATGTTAGAGATGGATGAGGTTGGTCATATGGCTCAGCAGTTAAGGGTGTGTACTGTTCTTGCAGACTACTGAGTTCAGTTCCCAGTATCCATTAGGGACAGCTTGTAACTGCCTTTAACTAGCTCCCAGGGATCCAAAAACAACAACAAAAACAACAAACACCCTGATTTTCATAGCCATCTACATTCATATGCACACACCATACTCAGAGACACACATAAAGACACACTATTAAAAAATGACAAAGTCCCCCCCCCCTTTTGAGATAGAGTTTCACTATATAGCCCTGGCTGTCTATAGTTCAGGCTGACCTTGAACTCACAGAGATCTGCTTGTCTCTGCCTCCTGCATACTGGGTTCAAAGGCATGTGCCACCACTGCCCAGTGATAAGTAAGTCTTTTAAAAATGCAAAGTAAAAATCCAGTATATATCAAAGTCTGTTTTTATTATGGTTATTTCTAACAGAGCTTAGGTGTTTGGTAGTCCCTGTTGAAATGGAATTTGGTCCCTTATGTGCTTTTGATGTACATTAAAATGCAATGGTCTTAAAAATCCCAATATTTTGCTTTTCAAAGACTACTAAAATTTGTAAGAAAAATTAAGAGTAGACAGAGGTAAGTTTCCTTATGGTAAGCTTTGATATTGAAAATCTGAAGATTGTTCTTATAATCAAGGATCATCTAGCAAGCAGTGAGTACAGCACCTGCCACTCCAGTAATGCACAGAAATTTGCCAGATAAGTCAGAAAATGAAGTTGTTCTTATACAATTTCTTGATCCCAGTAGACAACCCAATTTCCACATAAATCAAAACATTGTTGGCAGTAAGTTGGTTCAAGTGCTGAATCTAGAAGCAATACTCTTAGTTGGGTGTTGGAGAGTACAGGAAATACTATGTAATCCCAGCATCTTAGAAGGCTGAAGAGGAGGCTTGTGAGTTGGAGGATGGCCTGAACCACACAGAAAGATCTGGATCTCAGTGAGTGAATGAAAGAATGAAAAAAGTAAAATAAAGTCAAGCCCCTTAGTATCTTATTGGCACTAGTTAGGAAATCCTGACATGTCTTCTCTGTGTAGACTTGGGGTCCTAAACTTGGAAATAAAAGGAGCCTTTGAGAGGAATCTTTCCATAGCCTGAATTAGAATGGGTTCAGATTTTCTGCATCCTACCAGATACCACAAGCTTGTGTACGTCCAGGTGTTTATCACATGGATCCATTCCCAAGTGTGGGGATGTGTGCAAAGGCAATTATCTCCTATCTTACAAATAACTATTTATTGGGATCTGGCCAAACGTTTCCAAAGGGGCTCTGGCTTGAAATGAAAGTTTCAGTGGGCTTATTTTATTCCTTATTTAAGTATCAGGAACCATCTGCGTAGGGTATCCCCCTCCCCCTCCCCTCAGCCATCTCATTCTGTGGGCACCACAGTGTGATATTTGAGATATTGAGTCTCTTTAAACAAGATACACAGTTGTCAAGGGCGGGATAAAGTACAGCTAGACTTTTTTTCCTGAGACGCCAAATGTCCCCAGAACACAAAGGAAACAGGAGGACAGATGGGTGCAGGGACACTAATGGAGCATCAACTTCTCAGACATGTTGACTCCAGAGAAGTGAAGGAGGGGCCGGTCCAGGGAGGAAGGGTCACTCTGATAAGAACAGGGAGTCACTTTCTCCCATTGTGCCTGTTACACTTATTGGTGTGAATAAGGTTGTTTTGTTTTCAGAGAGACAGTCATGAGCAAAAGCAACAGAAAGACAGCGAGTGATAAGCAAGCTCAGGAAATCTGAGAACGGCACATTCGTGATAATATATGTTAATTTAGTTGGATAGATGTGAACATTTCCTTAAAGAACAAAGGAAGTTGAGCAATGGCTAAGATCTACATGCCAAGGACTTTATATAGGCGTTGCTTGTGTTCACAATGGGCAAATCTTTGCAGTCATGTCTTTCCGTTATATTTGTTGGGGTGGCTTATTTATTTTAAATTACCTCTCTCTCTCTCTTCCTCTCTCTTTTGCTTTGGAGATAAAAACTCTGGTGGAGCCAGACTTCAAATAGATGGTGTTCGGAGCACATCAAAACAAAGAAAGTGTTTCTGAAACCAAATGAAAGCATTTTTTGAATGATTTCCCCATTCATTCACAGCTCCTTTCAGCTCAGCGGCTCTGGCTCAGATAAAGCCTCAGACACCTCACAGGCTATTCAAAAGTATCAGATTCTACTGAAGGTGAAGAAAATGGGCTATCTGGAATATTCATGAGTTGGGAGCATCCCAAGCTTGACCATTGTCTGAATGACTTCACAATTTCTTGGGGTGTATGTTACATAACAGATTTTCACAGGTACCCAGAGTACCTAGCAAGCCAAACCTTGTGAGTCTAGAGTACACACACACACACACACACACACACACAAACACACACACACAACACACACCCTCATACCCTCACACACACACACACACACACACACACACCCTCTCTCTCACACACACCCTTTCTCTCACACACATACACTCGAATACACTCTCACACAATACATCCTTACACACACACACCCCCTCACACATATCCTCAGACACACACACACACACCCCTCCTCACACATACTTTCACACCCTCACACATACCCTCAAACACAAACCACACACACACACACACCACATACCTTCACATAAACACACACACAGAGACCACACCCCCACAACCTTTCACATCCCCACCCCATCCACTCTCACAAATACACATATCCTCACACCCTCACATACACCCTCACACACATACCCCCTCACACACTCACATATTCACACACATACACACACCCTCACATATACCCACACAGCCTCATACACACACACACACACACACACACACAAAATCTCACACATAACACACCCTCCCTTGCCCTGTCCCAGTTCTATTCTTCTCTAACCTAGGTTCTAAGGAAAACACTGCCCTGTCTTTTCTATTTCTTTATTCAGAAGGCTCAACTATGTTTTTGATAACACCTCCTAAAATTTGTTCAAATTCATGTTCTGTTTTTAAATGTATGGAGCATTTGACTTCCATTGGAGCAATGACAGACCAGTATATCATACTTTTTTGAAACAGAGGCAAAATGCCTACTGAACCAGGTATAATGTAAACAGAGAATACCAAGAGGTATAAATAATCATTTCTCTTCTGTCCAATGAGAGTGACGTTGCCAATGGTTTGTACTGAATCAGAAATTACAAGACACAAATAATAAATCTGATACTTCCTTCTTCATAAGATTGCTGTCTACCTAATGGTTTGCCTGCAATTAAGTTCAAACATGTGTCCTCTAAAATCTTATGTGGGAGTTCCTATTTGTTTCCTAGAGACCCCTCCATTGTGACTTTGGACAAACAGATTTTCCCACACAATTTTCCAATCAGGGAACAGAACCTTACTTTCAAAGCCCCACTGCTGAATGGAAAAGAAACATCAATGAACTATTCTAATTAAAACTAGATGGCAGGCCACCGATGATATCTCAGACTGACTGAACCCATGAAGAGATTCGACATGTAAGTTGTTGGAAAACCAGTGAAGGTGTCTGCTGGAAGGGCAGATTATGCTTTCCTGAAAGGTATAGCCATATCCTGACCCCAGAATCAAGAGATGTGGAGACAGATTTTCACAGATATGATTAAAGATCTCAAGA
The DNA here is from genome assembly GCF_963924665.1 of Micromys minutus. Taxonomy (NCBI): domain Eukaryota; kingdom Metazoa; phylum Chordata; class Mammalia; order Rodentia; family Muridae; genus Micromys; species Micromys minutus. The sequence goes on from NC_137971.1 coordinate 851,045, forward strand.
TGGTATTGTCTGGCATTACCTGGGTAACTCCTAATTCTAATGACAAGTGTCTCTTTAAGAGACAGAAGTGTGAGCAGACCACAGCACAGAAGGAAAGAAAGTGAGTCAGAGGTCACAGTTATGAGGTCACCAACTCAGGAGCATCCAGAGCCACTCGAAACCAGGAGGCAGAGAGAACTCCCTGAGAACCTTTGGAGGGAAGAACAGCCTGCTGACAACTCATCTTCAGGCTTCCACACTTCACTCAGCCTCATTGCTATTGGTTAATGTGTGTTGTCTAGGAACTGGCTGTGTTGGTATGTCTGCCCTTATTTTCCCACAAACAGCCACAGGCAGAGTTTATCTGCAAGTTGCAAGAGATGTGTCAGGCCCAAAGCACCACTTCTCAGATACCAGTGAGCATGTATAAAAAACCAAGTCTAAAACATGCTGAGAACTGCGGTGTTATTAGAAATATGAGATTTCCTACTTCAGAGTCAGGTAGCTTGAGTGTCCTGGCTTTACTGGTGTGTTACCTGTCCCTTGATAGCATTTGGGAAATCTATATACTTGATTTGGAAGGGCAACTGGTTCACTTTTGGGTTAGCTAGCAGGAGTCACTACTTTGTTGGCTGAACTTTGTGGAGAGATAAATCAGGGATGTCTGTTCTATTGTCTTTACCTCAGTCTTTTTGGCCACCTGTCTAGGTCATCAGGGTGCATAGTTGGTAGAAAGAAAGACAATGAAGGAGGTTTGGATGCAGAGTACATGCTAGACTGTTCAGGGAAGGCTTCCAACTCAAGACTCAGCCTTCCAAGAGATTCTCAGTCTCTTTCATGACAGTCAGGGATTCTCAGGGTGCTCAGTTTCTGACTGGAAATGGAAAGAGTTGGAGATAGCTGGAGCTCTAATACACTACCTGGCTTACAAGGAAATTCTTGATCAGAGGATCTTTCTTGGTCAGTCTCTTAGTTTGTACCTCATATTTGCCATCTGGATCCCTGCCCCTTGAATTCTGCTTTCCTGCATCCAAGCAGAGTTCAGCTTAGTTGTTCTTTCTTCTTTGGGGAAGCCCTTCATGATCTAGGTTATGACTCTTTCTAGGGGATAGGGTGCTAAGTTAGCCTTGTCACTGTTCTATCAGTGTGCCTCCTACACTGAACTGCCAGTGTTACTTTTCCATACTTCCCTTCTCTTTCTTGTGAACACAAAGGTGAGTAGCATGCCTACCCAATCTTTTTCACTCTTTGTGCAATAATGTATGGAATCATATGCATGCCATATTAATAGCCATTATATGTGCATGATGGGTGTGATATGTGACCATTCTTGTCATGTGACAGCAGTCCCAGAGATATAATAACAAATATCTTCTCAACTCAGATAGGAACATGACGGCAGTCTAAAGGAAGCATATTACAAATGTCCAACTTTTGAATTTTATTGGAGTAACTTACAGGAGCTAAAATAATGTGAAGACATCTGAATAATCAAAAGCCCATCACAGCATGGGTAACAGCTCATGAAAGCTGAAAAGCTGAAGCACATTGCACTACTGGTAGATAGTTCAACAAGTTGAAGTGTCTTTTCCTGATGGCTCAGTACATCTGAGCCTCTTTTCTAGACCTTTAGTCTGGTCTCTGCTCCTCTCAGGCAATACAGGTAGTCTATCTAAGCCTCTTCTAGGTATTGACATGTATGAGCTAAGAGTACCTCTCAGCAGTTCTAACTACTTAGATATACTTGGGGAGGTAAGGACCTAGCAAATCTGGTCATTTGAGGGACTTTCTGATGTCTTTAAATTGTTTATTTCCTGCGCTTAATTACTGTTCCTACAGAACAGAATGTTCTTAGGACATCCTGTAATTTCACATTCCTTTTAACAACCTATGTCTTAACAAACTCCTCTTCTAGATGAACAGTTTTATCTTGGGGGAAATCAATATACAACAACCACCTGTACCCTAATTAGTTATGCAATCACTTGATGTCCAAAATCTCAAAGCAATTTGCTAGGTCTCATTTTAGAGCTGTATGTGCATTCACAAATACACACATACATACATACATACATACATACACACACACACATACATACATACACACTTTCTGTCCACACTCCCATCTATTTATCCACCATGCTTATCTATTCATCCAAACATCCACCTACTCACTTATTTATCATGTATCCATCTGTCCATCATCTATATTATCATCTATCTATCTATCTATCTATCTATCTATCTATCTATCCAAATATACATACATACATAATCTATCTATCTATCCATTTATTCTACCTATCTACCCATTAACCCATTTACTCACTTATCAACTATCTGCCCATCCATCCACTCATACCTATCTATCAAAAAATCTACCTATTCTTAGTATCCATCGACCCATTATCAATCCATCCATCCATCCATCCATTTATCCATCTATCTATCTATCTATCTATCTATCTATCTATCTATCTATCTATCTATCATCTATCCAGGCATCCTTCACCTTACTTAGGACTTTTCTACAATTTGCTTTTGACTCATTAATATCATATCTTGAGGAACTTTTCAACACAATGTACAGTGATCGACTTAATTCCATGCTTTCTCAATAACTGTTAGTGGGCACTGTGGGGTTTTTTGTCATGAATCAGGGAGCAAGGTACATCTTCATATCTGCATACTTGCACACAAATGTATTTCTTCTTGATAGATATAGTTACTAAGTTAAAATTTCAACCCTCCTGGTAATTTAGATAGAAACTCTTCTTTCTTTTACTTCTACATTTAGTACTCTCTGGGAATTGCTTCTATTTGGGGGACACATTTGCATTTATTTTGAGCTTCAGTTTTACTTCAACTTTACGTTTATTTTTCTATAGATTTGTCCCTTTCTCTCCTCAGAAGTTTCTCCAATCACTGTTCACTCTTCTTTATTTTCTAATACCATCAAGAGCAGGCATATGCACACACACTTCTGATGACCTGTGAAATATGATAGTGAGCTTAGCCTGCTCTGTGGAGCCAGGTAATCACCACTATATATGGAAAAAAATCCTCATTGCAAAAGTGTGTGTGTGTGTATGTGTGTGTGTGTGTGTGTGTGTTTGTGTGTGTTTGTGTGTGTTTGTGTGTGTGTGTTTTGCTTTGGGCAGGTACCAATATTTTATTAAACACAAATATTTCCTTTAAAGTTCCAGTCTGGTAGTAATATTATTGTGAATCACTTTTGAGGATGTTTCACTGCAAGGTACTATGTAGTAGATAACTATCTATATAGGGGTACAATTGGGATGGGTTTGAGAGCAACATTTAAATGCTTAACTTTCATGTACATTCAGTGTGAAAGATAATTCTCCCTACCCCCTACATTCAATGTGAAAGATAGTTCTCCTCACCCCCTACATTCCTGGAAGCCCTAGAACCTTCTACCAGAGAGTGACAAGGAGATTTAATGGACCTTTCAATTTGATAACTTGTGTCCAATAAAAGAACATGTTGGCATACATGTCAGATGCTCAGCTACTTTTTACATTTCCTTTAGAGATTTGACACCACTTAGATTTCTAGGGATACATGGCTGCTAATGGGACAGCTTCTGAGGATGCTTACCTACAAGTGCATGCTCGGGATTCTTGGCTGGAATTTGCTGCATTCCACTTGAGATTCACAGACATTCTAGCAACCTGGCTTCCATTGATTGAGCCCAAACAGGTCTCACTCTCCAGTCCTGCTCTGCTCTGGTTGCTCCTGCTGACAGGTGCTGCAGATGTGAGGCCTGCTGGGCCTTCCTTGGCAGCCATCTGTCAGCAAGGCCTTTGCTCCTCCAGGCAACAAGCGTGTTGATAAGAATATACACTTTCTGCAGTTGACAGACTTTGCTATTCAAAACACTGTTAAAAATGGCTATAGGAATTTAATTAGCAACTTCCATTAAGAGATTAGATGAGAAGAACAAAGAGAAACCGAGGGAAAGGCTTCTTAATAAAACTGGAGAAGCTTTGGAATTATTCATAGTGTAACAAAGGAAATGTAGAAGCTGCTCTGTGAACTGTGAGAGATGACAGATATATTTTTATGTTTTCTTGTGGCCTGGTTGGGCTCTGACTAGTGAGGCCCAGAGTGAAAGGCAAAACTTTGAGAGAGCAGCAGTCTCTGGCTCCATCAAGGGGCAGATGTGCCTGTGCAGTGCAGTAATCCAGTGTGCTGTCCAGTCAGCTTTCATGGCCCCTAGGGTCTTTGGCTAGTGAACTTGCCCTACACGGGCCACATGTTTTATCTGCATGGCAAGATGTAGTAAGAGAATATAAAGAACCATAAACATCCATCCTCAATAAACAAATAAACCAGCAAGCAAATAGATACATAAATGAAAATAATAATAAAAAAATTTTAAGTACATAAATCATTCTAATGATTTAGCAGAATCATATCCATGTAACTGTCTTCATCTGGCTTAAAATGTTAGTATGAAATACAATACACAGATTATTTATAAGAAAAAGAACTGTATTTCTCATTGGAACATCTGACATAGCGATGCAATAGTCAGTGAAGGCTTTTGTGTTGTATCACAAGTGTGTAAAAGAAGGAAAAGAAATGCATTTATTTCTTACAAGGAGCCCACTCCTGTGATAATAAACCTATTCCTTCATAACAGTATTAGTCTATTCTAGAAGGCAGATCTTTCATGATCCAATCAACTCTTAAAGGTTCTTGCCCTTGACACTGCCACTTTCAGAAATAACATATAAACTCTGGATAGCCTATTCTGCTACCTTAGCAGCAGTTGAGAATATCTTCAGATTTTATATAATATCAGAAAGGGGAGAGTTTCTGAGCTCATTTTGTTTAAACATCTTAATTGTTTGTATGCCACTCCCCTCAACCCCATGCATCTCAGGCTGGCCTTGAACTTTTAAGTATTTGAGGGTTACCTTGGATCCCTGATCTTCCTCCACCAACCAAGAAATAGGATGGCAGGTGCCTGTCATCACACTTGGTTTGTGTAGAATTGAGCCTAGAGTTTTATGAATGCTAAGTAAGCATTTGCCAAATGAGCGATACCAAACCTGTATATCTTAGGTTAAATAGCAAAACACATGGTTCATTCAATAATCAATGGTGAATTCACACACTCATTCCCTAAATGCCAGGGATCTTCCTAAAGATCCAAGTGAAGCAACAGGCCAAACAGAATTGAATCTGGAAAGCTGGTTTCTGTAGGCTTAGATTTTTCAAAACTTACTTTAATAAGGGTTCTCAAATGCTTCAACCACCCTTCATCCCACCTTCAAAAGGTTGGGGAGAAAGGATGGTAAATAAAACAAGGGGGTGTGGATTTGTTTAAAAATAGTTCTTTGGGCTGACTCCAATCTCTATTTGTCAGGATACCAATAGTCCAGCTCAAAAGTGTCACCAAGCATGAATCAGCAGTGGCAGCAGGATCCAGCAGAAACCTCCAAGCCTCTGATGAATCAGCAGAAGTCAGCAGGAGCAACCAGAACCAGCCAGAATGCAGGAGTCCTCAGCTATGACTCTTTCAATGAAGTGAAGATCAGCCAAGTCTTGAGACCAATGAATTGGTGCACAGCTATGCAAGTGCACAGTCACTGTCCTTTGAATCCTACAAATTCTCTCTCTCCCTCCCTCCACACCCCCCCTCACACACACACATCATGTGTTCTTTTATGAGTCTGCTTCAGCAAAACATCACATGAGTCTGCATCACATGACACAACCAGAAATTTCAGAAATTACCACTTCAGGTTTCCCCTTGCAAACAATCATTTTTGTGCCTGTGGCTGCCTCCCTCAAGTGAACTGTCTTCTCACACCCCAGAGACAAAGGTAGTTGTCAGGTTATAATGATTTTCATTTTCATTTTCTTAAAGGCTCAAAAATAAACAGACTCACGTGAGAGAATCCATGCCAGAATCCCATATCAAAATGTCTCAATGAACGCAAACTCATTATATTCATTTTCAGTTGGCATAAACTCAGGTTTGGTTAGATTATCTTTGTGATTTTTAGAAGTTCTGATAGCCACAGGAAACTTGAAAATAAAGATCAGGGCTGAGTGAGTACTGGGTTAGTTTGTGAGGCTCTAGGTTTTATCATACCTTGTGTGTGTGTATGTGTACTTGTAAAATTTTAGGTTTGAATTAAAGCTGACATCCGCTATAAATCTGTCCAGTGCATATGCATATCTGCACAAATTTGTCTAGTAAATAAATGAAATTCTTAGGAGATTTACTATCCCTAATTCCAGAGTCAAAATTAGGTAAGGTGCATTAATTAACAACCAAGTCACAGCCCTACATGCTGTGCAAATACATTTAACTTTATTATGGGTCCCAGTTACTAATACATTAATTATTGTGATTTTTTTGTTTCTAAGGGGGGGTGGAAGATTGTTCAAGATGAATAGACTTAGAAGAGTGAATGGAGAGCCGGAGAGTTGCTGATGCTGAAAGAGCCAAAGGAAATGATGGTTGTTGTCATTTGTTCTTGTGAACTGAAAACCTTTTTTATACTTGTCAGTGTAAAATGAGCTGAATCAGAAAATGTGTGACTTCGGTGTTGCTAAATGTAAACCACCTAGTTTATGTCTGTTGTAAGGGCCACTTTGAAGCCTTTGTAAGGGACATAGTAAGGACTTCAGGTCTTCTGGGAACTCAACTTCCTGTCAACCATGCTAGTGGGCACTCCCACCTGCCCTCTTCCCCAGAAGCCCTGTAGCGATCACCTATCTCGCCAGCAAGAAAGACGCACCACAACAGGATCCTTCTACAGGTGTTTATTGTGGGTTTGATTGCAGTTGCAAAAGACGCCAAGCCCAGAAATCAACCCTCCTTATACATGCTTAGGAGGAATGTGTTGCTACCTGATTGGTGCATTCTGTGTGTCCTAATTAGCATACTCGGGACTAGAGAATGAGTCAACATGAGTCAGCAAATCAGGCATATGTGCATGTGTACTTAGGTTGTTTATCTCAAAACTGGCCAACCTCCCTTTGGGCTGGGCGCCATCTTGTAATGGCGAATGCGGTGGCTTCCTACAAAGCCCTTTCTTCATCTGCCAGAGAAACGTCATTGACGACTCATGGGTTAGTTATATAGTCTTTATAACCACAATGGGGAGTCTCTGATGACTTATCCCCAGAAACAACTGACAAAGTAGGGAAATACATGTTACTTCCTGTAACTGCTGGCATGCAGTTTTCACCCCAAGCCCATAGACTCCCCTCAGCCTGTTCCATTTCAAGAATAAGTGGAGCACATCTTCCTCAGAATCTGCCTCTTTAAGAGCATATTCAGAGTTAAACCAACTTCCACCTTTCCTTAACATACCCAGAAAACAAAGGTCACGTCTTATATCCTGAAATATCCCTGCTGCTCTTGGAATTTGAGTTCTGCATTGTAAATTGCATTGCTTATTCTTGGGATGAGAATTTGTTTATTCTGCATACCCCAGTTCTAGACACTGGAGATGGTGGGTGGGGGAGAATAAAAGAAAGACCAAAAAATCATAAATGTGGTCTTCATAGCACTTACATGATGGCAGAGAGACCAGCAGTAAATGGGCATAGAATGAAGAAGATAAGTGTACAGGATTTTCATCAACATGAGAGAGAGATGGGGGGGGAGGGAGCGAAGGAGAGATGGGTTGGGGGGAGAGTGTGAGGATCCCTCCAGATGTGGTCACAAGAGAATATTTCCTGTGGGTCATGCAGCATGTTTTCGAAGGGGCTATGTATAGAAGCCATGCTATAGGCCAGAATCCCAAGCAGCTCCAGGAGCTTTCGGGAAGTGGAGATCTGTGATTTCTTTCTCAACAACAAAGGGAAGCCCTCAGTATTAAGTCTTAAACCTAGAGTCAGCTCAAGGAATGTGCTCATAAAAATTAAATACCTTCTTAGTTTTTTTTTTTTTTTTTTTTTTTCCAAACAAGCTTGAACCAGAAAATCTTGGAATGGAGAAGCATCCTTGGCTCTTGATCTTGAGAAGTCAGAGGTGGCCAAAGCTATTTGGGGATGAAGAGGGTTATCTGATCTTCAGGGAACAGCCAGTCAGCTGTCCCCAAGATTATCCTTAGAGGGACAACGATGTCCTTCCATCCTGCAGTATCTCTTTTAAACTTATGTTTAAATAGCTATACTTAAGTGATAAGGAAGGTAGCCTTTCACCTCCAGGATCCTAACTGGATTCAAACTCTAGTCTTCTGGGAAATGAGTTTGGACTTCTAAGCTGAGCCTCATAGACAAAAGTCCTTATCTCCAAACTCCAAGCATAATTCAGCCCACCATGGCAGGACTAGAAGTTGGCTCTCAGGGAAAGAAATAGAATGAGTTCGAGTGAAAAGTAAATTACCAAAGTAGTTCAATAAATCCCAGATTCAAATCCACACTGTTTAATTGATGGTTCTTTTTTGTCTGGAATACAAGACTGATTCTGAGCACCACATCTTCTAGCTGCATCCCCAAGGGGGATGGGGAACACTTAGACAGTTAAGCCTCCAAAAAAATGAGGTCAGAGCTACAAAGATGCATAAGCTTTAGCACCTTAATAAATTTAAATATTCTTTGAATGGTTTCCTTATCGACCTGAGAAGAACATGGCCCCTATGCACTTCGAGAAAGAAATGTCTTTTATCTTGAATATAAGTGAAGATCTCCAAATGTGTGCTAAGATTATGTGTTCTCAGGATGAATTGGCAAGTTTTGAGCAACACATCCAATGTTGTCCCCAAACACTGCAAACCCAAGAATAGAAATGAGCCAAAAGGAAGCAAGAAAGACTAGGTCTCCAGATGACTCTGTTTGACTCCAGAAGGAATAATTACAGGTAAAGAGGCTTGGTGGACTCAGCCCATTGGTGAAATATATTCATGGGGGCTTCTTAGTAAAAAACAGTTGCTTTCCAGGTAGGCAAAGCCAGGCATTATTTTCCCTGCCTTTCACCTGCCTCCAGCCCCTCTGCGTTCCATTTACAGACTTAACATTTTGCCCACAATAAAATGGATGACAGTTTCATTACAGAATGGCATTACTTGTCAAACTTTGAATTACTGATCATAAAAATATCTGTTCTGCTTTGAAGGATTGTTGGAGGACTTCCATTTTCCTCTCTATGTATGTATTTTTATCAGTAGGGCTGTTTAGTGCAACACACAGGAGCAGGGTGCAGAGGGGAGGGAAGAAGAAATCAAACCAGGCTGTGGAGCCCAGGGCCTGCTGTATTCTCCCCATATAAACAGGCTTCTATCACAGCTCGAGACAGCAGAAATAAAAGGGAGCTTTTTGGCTCACAGCTATAAAAAAAATTATCATAGTGATGAAGTTCCTCAGCCATCAACAGAGCTGTGATAACGCTGTTTGATGATGATTTTCCCATGAATGTTAAGCAGCCGCCACTGCGGTGGCAAAGGAGCTTATCGGCACCTAATACTGATCTCTAATTCCTGCCCTCCTTGAACCATCCATTTTCTAACAGCATTAACTGGCAAATTTACATCCCATCTTAATGCTGCTAAAGAGGGCAGGAAATGAAGAGCAAATGACAGTGGTGTAATGAGGGTGGTTTTTTTCCTCCTTTCTCTTTAATGGCTGAAGATTTACACAATTGTCTGTAAGCTTATATAGAGAGCTTACCTGAACCTTTTCCCAGCATGGATTCGACTTGCAGGCGCTTTTGTTAACTAAACACACATAAATATTTTTAAGGAGGTTTAATGGACTTCAAAAGAAAGCCAAAGGATAGAAAGAGAGGGTAAAAAAAAATCACAAATTTAAATGTCATAAATAATATAAAATTCTGTAGAGGGCTAGCAATTTCTGAACAAACAGTGCCGTAAAAATACAGTGTTCTGAGAGATGATCGTATAGACAGATTTTAATTTAAATATTAAGGATGATTAATTAAAGTGCGGATTTAGAGGGAGCTGTGTTCCACATGCCACCAAAACCTGGGATTTCTCTGATCATGTAACATCCATCAAAATACTACCTGTTCACTAACAGGGTGTGAAGAGATAGAAGGGAATTTCAATAGTAAATCTGAATGTAGGGAGCTACAATAGCTGGATGTGGGGAAATCCCATTTGTGTGTCCAGATGATAAAGTAAACCAAATAAAAATCACCATGGACGAGCTATTTAACATCACAGGCTGGAAACCTTGAAGTTGTCTTTGACTCTCCCAGCCCTTTCATCCTCTTTTATCCAATCCATTACCAATTCTGCCTTTCCTTCCTTTGAAATGATTTAGGGAAAAAAAAACACCTCTTTTTTTCCCCTCTCACTATTTGTCTAGCACCTCTCAATTGAAATAGGGTAGGCTCCTACTGCTCTCTCTCCTCCTCACCCTCCCTTCACAGTGTTATTAAAAATATACCTTAATATTCCTACCCTGTAATTTGAGTTGTTAGAAAACAAACTAAGGCCTTTTATGCTTCCATTCCCGAGATTCCAGCAGCAGTCCTCTCAGAATCTGCAATAGCGAATCTTGAACATGTATTTGACGCAAGGCATAAGACCCATGAATTGAAAGCTGCAAAATACCGAAAGGGGAAAATTAGAAGAGGAATGGATGGAGAGATGTCTCACACTCCAATATCAGAGCAGAAGTTGGAGAGCCTTTGCTCCTAGGCCAGAGAGCAGGGCTCTTTAATGTTCATAAGGAAAAGCAAAGGAACTCAAATACTCAGAAGGGTTCCCCAGGATTTTGCCTTTGCAACATGACGTTATTATTTTTAAAGTTAATGTTCAAGGACTACCTGACTTGTTCACTAACATTGGAAGAAAGACTCCATGAGGTTTTAAGAGAGTCTATGGATTTGTATCAGATCTGTTCATAATTGTCTTCACTCACATGCAGGCTGTAAGTTTATGAGTAAAAGGCTCCCACTTCCTAATTTTACAACATGGAGCTATAACAAGACTTAAGTAAAACTCAATTGAGCACAAAATAGAGAACTCTAAAGTAGATTCACAGTTTGTGCTCAGTTGGTTTTGATCAATTTTTGAGCAGAGATGCAATTTTGATTTTGATGCAAGGGAGAAAAGTTAGGCTTTTCAAGGAATGATACTAGATGCAGATTTTTGTCTGAAAAGACTGGCTTCTTTATTTCTCAGACACTCACGTCTTTGGAGTTTCTTCTCCTAAAGAAACTGGTAGCTTCCCTGCTGGCTTACTCTGAGATCTCTCTCCAGCCCTACATTCCAGGGTTTTATGACTTCTTGTTATTCTCCAGAGTAAGGCTTACCTGGATACTACTCTTTACCTGACCTGGAGAAGTGTTAGTGTAGCCTGCAGCTTCCTCACCTGTGAGATTATGGAGGACCTGCTAGGAGACACAGAAATTCCTACCACCCCTGAGATTGCTACCTGGCAGACAACAGATTTGTAAACTCTTTTGCGACCGCTCTGCTTCTCTTTCATCTTTGGGCCTATTATTTTTTTCATGTTGCCTAAACCCAGCCACTTTCCTGTCCTGACTAGAGAGAGCTGTCAACTCTCTATGGCCCAGAGTCATCGTAGGGAGTCTCAGTTGGGAAATGCCAAGATTAGATTGGCCTATGGCTATTTCTATGAATTGTCTTGACAAATGATTGAGATGAGGGGGATTGGCCCACTGTGGGTGGTGTCATCCCTAGGCAAATTGTCTTGGACTGTATTAAAATAATGCAGAGCAGAGAACCAAAGAACAAGCCAGCAAATAACATTCTCCAAGTTTTCTACTTCAGTTCTTGGGTCCAGTTCCTGCTTCAATCCTGCCCTGAACTTCTGTCCTGGCTTCTCTTGGCTATGGAGTGAGACCTAGAAGTGTAAGCTGGGAGAGGTCCTCTCTTCTCTTAAGTTTCTAATGGTCAGGGAGGTTTGTCAGAACAACAGAAAACCAAGCTAGGACAGTACTCTCCTACCTGAAATGTTGATAACTATAATAAATGATAAATAAACAACAAGCCACTATGGCTTGCTTTGTTTTCTTTCTAATTGCAGGAAGTGTTTATCATCTTAAGCCCTTATCCCAACCTATAAGCTCCTTTTACTTAGCCTAGGACTGGGCAGACAATAGAAGCTCAAGTACTTCACAGAGGTTTCTGTTTCTAATCTTGTAGTGGTAGAAGAACAATATGTGTTCTTGTCATCTAATTTATGGCTGCATTGCGGGAATATATGTAGTGAGATGTAATTTAATGAAAAATCTATAAGCCAAACCAGATCAAGCATTCATCTTTGTGTCTTAATATGTTCTACAGCCATGATTTAAAAAATCTTATCAGACACCATTTACTGTTTAGCATACATCCCATCTCTTTCTCTCTCTAGACTCTCTCTTTCTCTAGAATCTCTCTCTCTCTAGACTCTGTCTGTCTGTCTCTCTGTTTCTGTCTCTCTCTGTGTGTTTAGTTTTAGTTTTAGTTTTAAAAAACAGGATTTCTCTTTGTGTAGCTCTGGCTGTCCTGGAATTAGCTGTGTAAACAAGGCTAGACTTGAACTCACAGAGATCTATCTACCTTCCTCTGTCTTTTTAGGATTAAAGTCATGTTCCACAACCACCTGGCTAGGCATTCTATTTTGGTAAAATAAGGTGAATTTTCCATATCTAGAGCTGGTGCACCAAACATTTAAAGGAAAGGTGAAACTTTGGTCTTATAGTACACTTGAAAATCTCATGATTGGTCTAGTTAGTTCTCATGTAAAATGTACACTGTCAAGCTTCTACACATGAAGGTCTCAGGAAGGAGAGGATAAATCCACTAAAAAAAAATAAAATAAAACAGCAAACCTCACTTACATTTTGAAGGGTTTTTTGCAACATTATTACAACTATTTTAATCTGTTTAGAATTGGGAGAGATTGTATTAGTCACTAAAATGTAGACAAAATCCTAAACTTTTTCAGGGTAGAGAGTGGCTGGACCTGGGTGTTATCTGCCAGAAGGAGCAGACATTAAAGCTCCTTATTTCATATATTTCTTTAAGATTACCTCTTCAGAGGGTAATCTTATTGCCTTCTTTGTACGTTTCTGATTTTTCATTTAAAAAAGAAAAACAAACCTTGGACACATTCTACTTCCATACTCAAAGTAAATTATAAATACAAAACTTTATTCCGAGAACTGCCCAATCCAGTTTGTGTTGACCCTCCAAAATAAAGATACTGTAGCAATTGTAAAATTCTGATGAGAGACTGTTATGCGTGACTTTTTTATATTCATGGATTCTGATGACTTTTGGATAAGGTAGGATTTTTCCAAGTCGCATAGAGATATGCCCAGCACCTAGCTACTGCTCTGTAAGTGTTTCATAATTTAGTAAACTGATCGATGAGTTGAAATGATGTCTAATTCGGTTTAAGCAAACAATTTTGGGGAAAACCACCCCATGCAACCTGTTTTCTGGGCACCATGGAGTGGATATGATGAGCTCACATTGTCTGAAGCTCAGGTTTAACTCCACGTCCTGTGTTCATCCCTCTTGCCCTGTCCTAGTTTGATTCCTCCTTATTTTTCTCCCCATCCCTTCTCCCACCCAGGCCCCTCCTCCCCCTGCCTCCTGTGATTATTTTGTTCACATTTTAAGTGGGTTTGAAGCATCTACATGATGGTCTTTCCTCTTGTTCAGTTTCATATGGTCTGTGAGTTGTACAGATACCATGAGTTCTTTGTCCATTCCTCTGTCGAGGGACACCTAGCCTGTTCCATAACTTAGTTATTGTGAATGGTGCTGTAATAAAGGCAGGCATGCAAGTATCTCTGATTTGGACTCTTTTGGGCAAATGCCCAATTGGGTCATATAATAGGTAAACTTTTAGGTTTTTGAGGCACCTCTATACTTATTTTCCAGAGTGGCTGGTGTTACCTAAAGTGTCATCTTCCCATAATGCCACAGGCTGATGACCAAGTCTATAGCATGGAACCTTGGAGTCCTTTCAGATCCTAGCCATTATGGCTTTCACCCGACAATCTAATAAATTTCATACTTATCCCTTGTAAATCCTTGGAAAAGCCCTTATATTTAAGTATTTTATAGTGGGTATGGGTAATGTAATATTTTCTAATTTTCAAAGAATTATTTGCGTCTTTCAAAGGATGTTGAAAAATTAAGGTGTTGTGGGTTGGGCATGCTGGGTACATGATGGGTTCCTTCTGAGTCAGAACCTTCTCCTGCCGTTCTCTTCTAGAAAGTTCCCTGAACAGCTCTAGATTTTCTCCTCAGGCCTTTCATAGCAGTGGCTGGAGAGACCTCAAGTAACAGGCTGAGGAAAGGAAGCTGCTTTTAGTGTTCTTCCACTGGGAGACTGGAGTGGGTCAGTCGGGCCAACAGAGGCTATGCATAGTCAGAGGTCAGAGCCTGAAGGGAGTGCTCCACCTAAGATGCGCAGGAGACTCAAGGTTGGGTGGTTGAAACCTGTGTATTCAGTGCCTTGCTGAGGATCTAGTGGGTTTTTCTATCTGATGCCTAGAGTGCACAGGTCCAGTGAGTCCTGAGCTCTCCTATCCAGATAAGCCTGTCCATCTGTTCTTTCAGTCTCTGCCCTCTCTGATTCCCAGTGCATATTTGGCACTCGACAGAACCCTATCTCAGCCCTCCTGGAACGTGCCAGCTCCTTTCCTTAAAACTACCAGATTTCAGGTGCCTGACGCTGGAAGGAGATTTATCTACCCATGCTTTGGACTTCTCTAGATACCGACAATTGTGTCCCTCAGAATTCTGTAAGCTGCGCTAGAATCTTCTACATGGACTGGTTATAGGAAGTGCAGCCTGTGGGACGAGCCTCAGCCTGGCCTGCTTTCTTCTTGACTGCTCCTCTATGTTCTTCCACCCCACTTTGCTCATCTCTGTGAGCATGTCTACTCTCCTAGAGAGCATCCCCGTCTAAACTTTACTGCAGTTATTATCATTGGTGTAATCAGTGGGCCAAACTGGAAAAGTCATCCCTATTGTCATGCAGTGTTTGCTGTCCCCCAACCTAATTTTGTATGAGAAAGCCCTGTGAAGTAGATAGATCCAAGGTTATCTCAGTTTATAGAAGAGAAAGCTAATGTTCCAAGCTATTTGCTCCTGGAAATTCAGTCATTAAGTTCCTCTACTAAGGTAATATAAGGAAGCAATTAAGTTTTATTTGTGCGCACACACACACACACACATGCATATGTAAGCCTAAGAGTGGTTTTGTCTAGATACCATCCTCTTAAAAATACTTTTAGTTTTACTTATTTTATTTTATTTTAAAGATTTATTTAGTATACAGTGTTTTGCCTGCATATATGCCTGCACAACAGAAGAGGGCACCAGATTTCTTCATAGATGATTGTGAGCCACCATGTGGTTGCTGGGAATTGAACTCGAAACCTCTGAAAGAGCAGCCACTGCTTTTAACCGAAGTTTATGAGTGTTTTGTCTGCATCTAGAAATGTGCACCTTTTGTGTGCCTGTGGAAGTCAGAAGAAGGTGTCAGATCAAATAGAACCGGAGACACAGATGTTGTAAGCTCACATCTGGATGCTGGGAACTAAATCCAGGTCCTCTGCAACAGAAACAATTATTTTAAAGCAGTAAGCAATCGCTCTTTCCATTGATCTTTAGACAGTGACTCGCACACAAGCACTGAACCCCAAGCACCAGGGATCTGCCTGTCTCCACCTCCTCAAGTCTTGGGATACAAGTGTGTGCCACACACTTGGCTTTTTAAAGTGGGTTTCCAGGGCCATTGGCATGAATCAGTGGGTTAAAAAAAAGTTCTTGGTCCACAAATCTTGTGACTTGAGTTGCATTTCCAAAGTTCATGTGAAAGGAAGAGAGTCTTCAAAAAGTTGCCCTCAGAACACTACACATATGACATGTATAATCCAGCACACCATACAAACACACACATACACACAGCACTAATAATTTAATAATAGCTGCTCTTTTCATTAGCTTGAGCTGATATCACTGGTGTGTGTGTGTGTGTGTGTGTGTGTGTGTGTGTGTGTCTGTGTCTCTGCGTGTGTGTATGTCTGTGTATGCCTCTGTGGGGGGGTGGGTCTGTGTCTGTGCCTTTGTGTGTGTGTTTGTCTGTGTATGCTTCTATGTGTGTGTGTGTGTGTAGTTTGTATGTGTCTCTGGGTGTGTGTGTGTCTGTCTGTATGTGTTCGTGTGTGTCAGTGTGTGTCTATGTTTGTGTATGTGTCTGTGTTTGTGTGTGTGTGTGTATGTGTGTGCATCTGTGTGTTTCTGTGTAAGTGGCTGTGTGTGTTTGTGTGTCTGTTTATGTGTGCCAGTGTTTGTATATGTTTGTGTGTGTGTGTGTCTGTGTATGTGTTTGTGTGTGTTTTTGTGTGTCTATAGGTAGCAGTGTGTGTTTATGCTTGTGTGTGTGTGTCTCTGTGTGTGTTTGTCTTTGTATGCCTGTGTGTGTGTGTTTGTGTGTGTGTGTCTATTATATGGCAGAATCATTTGGTGCTCAGCTGGTTTAGGACCCTGATAAGAACTGGACACTATTTAGTCATTTATTTTGTGAATATTTAGGAGGAGCCCACTACATGCCAGGTGCTCGTTCTCAGAACCTCTCAGAAAATAAGTCAACAAGAGACAAAATGCCTGGTCCTATCTGGAGCTAGAGCTCAGTGGTAGAACTCTTGCTTAGCATGCATGAAGCCTTGGGTTCAATATCCAGAACTGAACAAAACCAGCAGCTCTTGCTTCTATTCTAATTCTATCCTATCCCATCCTATCCCTTATTATGTATATATGTGTGGGTGTGTGCACATGTGTGAGCTATGGCATGCATGTGGTGGTCAGAAGAGAACTCTCTGAAGCCGATTCTCTCCTTCTGTCAAGTGAGTTACAAAGATCAAATTCAGGTTAACCAACTTGACGGCAAATGCCTTTACCCACCAAACCACCTCATTCCCTCCAACACTCTTTTGAGGAGTACAGTACTCAGTCCTGTTGGGTGGGTTGCTGCTCCTCTTCCCCTCTTCGCATGGAGACAGCAGCAGCATGGCTCTACACCTGTCAGCTTTGGGTCTGTGATTCTGGGGTCAGTCTCTCAAGGGCTCCTTTCAGGAAGGAGCTGAGTCTCTACCCTTTTTGCTACCTTTTGGAGGCCAAACAACCCCAGCAAATTTGGTCAGTGTGGTGAGAACCATCTCCAAGGCAAAGCAAGCAATACCAAGTCATGGCTGTCAGCATGGCTCCCTTGCTCAGTTGCTGCTTATGGGGAAGATTTGGCCTCTCTCTCAAGGCCAAAATTCCAAGTGAGGGCAAATAGAAACATGGAAAACTATGGGATGTGTTGGCAGCTGGATTAAAAGAGAAGGATCAGTAGTGATGCTTATTTTGGGGCTAAAATATGCATTTTTGTGGCACATGCTGCTCTTCTGCCCGGGTCACGATACATAGTTGATTTGATTCACAAAATAAGCCAACATTTTCTATAATTATCTCTGAATCTTTTGTACAAGGGGCACATGAAAGCTGGACTTTATGTGCTGTTAGAGAGGTTTTCTTTCTCCTCCCCTCCCCTTTTCTAATCTTCCTTAAAATATTGGTGTGAATTAAACTCACTGAGGAGGAAGCTGGCAGACGTCTTCTATAATGCAGTTTTGAAAATAAGAAGAGAGTCGTTATTACTCCCATCTGGGACACCATATGTTTGTAGACTGGTGTGGGAGTTACCATACATCTCTGACCCAAAACTCAAGACCTGGTTAAATAGGTTTAAAATATCCCCTTTCTTGCTCCAGACATATAAATTCAATGGACTAAAAGCAAAACCATAGATACCTGTCATCTGCTAAGAAAGTCCAGGAAATCATCACCAGCAAGGGCCAGGAGCTTTATTGGACCTGATTACACATAATATGTATTGTGGGGAAGGATGGCAGAGACTTTGGATGGTGTCTTCCTGACCTATGTAATTTTAATAAAGCCATACCCAATCTGGCTACTGCTGAAAGCACAAAGTCCGGCAAAGAAAGTGTCCTCTGAACTTTTATCTTGAAACATCAGCAGCAATATAAATATAAATTATACATACACACAGAGGGTCAAGAGTGGACACACATCGCCAAGTGGAAAGTGCTGTTTAATTCATGTATTATTTCTGAGTCAGCTCCTTAATGCCAAAGGGTCTACTCATTCATCATCTTGGCATGGCTCTGAAGGCAGTGTCTGGGGTCAGAGCTGTTCACCATCATTTTGTTCACACAGAAGAGACTCCATGTGGCTACAAATGGCAGAGGAGGAGAACAAACAATCTTGACAGAACTGTCTAGCCCCTTCTGCACTTCTGGGATTTTGTTAAGTACAGAGTATCTGAGACATGCCCCTTGATGCATGTGTAGTGGGGGCATTCTTACAATATGATTAGTGCCTCAAAGTTCAGAAAAACACATATTGCAGTCGCCAGAACCCACAATGGCGTGTGACAGTTTGTAAATGACGAAGACAGAATTCCTGTGTATAAAGATCAGAAATATCTTTCACGGTGGTGACACAAAGTACAAATTTCAGCTTAGTCTGTGGCTGGGGAACACACTTTGTTGAAACTACAATTCTATGTATTTCTAAGACTAAAAAGATCACAGGTCTGACTTGTATAACAGAAACCATAAGATTTCAATAAATTGAATCAGAAGAAAACTGAAAAAATAAATTTAGGAGCTTATATCATATTAGGATCAACAGATTTCTGATAGTAAATATTTCTAAACAGACACTAGTACAGTTACTTTCTAAATTTGCCATATAGCATACACTATCATTTTTGTAGGCACTTGATAGATAGATTGCTATAGATGTAAAGATAGAAAGGGAATTTTAATAGCAGGATTGTTTGTTATGTACAGAATTTCCCCCTTTGTAACCTGCTTTGAAAGCGTAAGTCTTCCATGATTCTAGAATGACCCTGTGTCATATAATGTTGATTTGCAAATTTTTAAAAACTATGTGTGCATATGTACTTACCTGGGTATGAATGCATGTGTGTATGTAGAGGCCAAAAGACAAATTTGGCTATTGTCCATCAGGCTCCATTACTATGTGTTTTGTTTTGTTTGTTTTTGCCTTGAGACAAGGTCTCTCACTGGCTTAGAACCTGCCTAGTAGATTAAGCTGGCTGGATAATGCTTCATGTTTCTCTGCTTCCTCAGTACAAGGATTACAATGGCATGTGACTACACTGTTTATTTTTAATCTATATTTAAAAATATTTATTTTCTGTCTCTGTTTCTGTGACTATGTCTGTCTCTGTCTCTCTCTCTCTCTTTCTTGTCTCTCTCCACATATGCACAAGTCCCACAGAGTCCAGAAAAAGGTGTCAGATACCTTTGAGTTAGAGTTATAGGTAATTTTGAGTCAGGAAGTGACTACCTGGAACCAAACGCCAGTATTCTGGAAAAACAGAAACCACATTAAGTTGCTGAGCTTTCTCTCTAGACACTTTCACCTGACATTTTCAAAATGTGGGTTCTGGGGATTGAATTTAAGCCCTCATGCATTAAAGGCAAACACTTTGCTGACTGAGTCATTTCCCTAGCTATGATTATAATCAATAATTTAACAGGGATAGAGAAGCAGAATAGAGCCAGCACTTCTCTCCTTCCTAATAATCCTACATCCTACAGATGGCTCCAGAACCTATTAGATCTAAAGGTAATAGAAATAAACCCTCATTAAATATAAAGGTTCTCTGCATATGTGTGATGGCTGTGTAGTGTGGTGTTCTTGTGGGATTCCTAACACTGAGAGTAGCAGCTGTCTCTCACTCTTTTGCCTGTTTGTGGGACCCTTCTCTTCCTACTAGGTTGCCTCATCTAGCCTTGATGGTATGTGCCTGGTATTTCTATACCATGTTTGGTTGTTGTCCCTGGGAGGCCTGCTGTTTTCTGAGGGTCTAGGGGATGGTGGTCCAAGAGAAAAAAGGAGGATCGAGGGGTGGAAAGGGGAGAAGAAGTTGCGGTTGGTATGTAACATATGAGAGAAGGATAAAAAATGTGAATGTTTGTCAAGATTTGAAAATGATTAAATAATTATTTTATAGTACAGTAAGTTTTTTTCATTGTTCATGAACAAACTTTTATAAAAATCTTCATAGACTTAGTCACATAACAAAATAGTTTTCTTTTAGTTTTGATAAGGACTGATAAACTTTAAAAGTTGAGTCTAATAACTCTAAATGCTTAGGTCATAAATAATTCCCAGCCGTCAGAGAAAAAGTACTTAAAAACAATTGGTGCACATAACTTTGAGGTGGACAGTTGGCCTCAAAACTGGACGTGTTTCTCACTTGTATATCAATGCACATATGGACATACTGTCCATGTAGAGAAAACAAGTCTATGTTCACTTTCTTATTACTGGAAAGCTGGTGTGGCTTCTCTCAGACTCTGCCCCAAATCCTATTGTTTTCATTTTGCTCTGAGGGCAGAGTCTGTCTCTTGCATCTCTTGATCAATGAGATCTAGGAATGAGATAATAAAATCCAAAGCCCAGCTACAGATTCTGAAGTGTACACAGAGCATCCTCAACAAAGACTCTTAGTCAGAGTTCTAAGGGAGCAGGGGAAGATGTGGAATTAGAGCACCACTAGGAAGAGAAATGGGTTGCCAAGGAGTTGGAGTTGGAAGCAAGAGAAAGCTCTCAGTTCCTCACTTGGTTTTGGGTGTGCTTCTTCGAGGCCAAATGTTCGCCCAGATGTATCCTATTGTCTGAGGTGATCAGAGATGTAGAACAGCTTATGAGACCTTTGTGCCCTTCATTCAGATCCTGCCGAGACTAACTTGGTTCTACAACCAATAGCATCCCAGTAACAGAAACTCATCTGGGACCAGATCTTGGTTTCTGCTCCTGTGCTCCAACAGAAGGGCCCATGGCTCCTAAAGCAAAGCTCAAGTTTTCCACTTGTGACTTTTTTTAAACCAGGTAAGAATTTGAAATATAGGAATTTATTACTTTCTTAAGACTCTCTTACATGTATACAATGTATTTTGATCGTATTCACCCTTACCTTTTACCTAACTCCGCCTAATCCACTCCTACCCTCCCCCAAATTAGTGTCTTATTTTTTATCTTTTAAATGTGACTCCAGGTATATGGGTATGGGAAATATGCATAAAATTCAAGCTTTTACCAATAATAAATCTTAAAGAAGTGAATTTAAAAGTTATTCTTTGATATACATGTAACGTTACTCTCTATAAAATAACATGAGTCTCAATTCTGAGTTGAGGTGTTTCAGGCATTGCCTTGCTAGCGGCAGGCATTGAAGTGTTAAAGCCAACAAATCCAAACTCTCATAGCCGGTTGGCTCAAAAATAATCCAGCACCAATGAAAGAATAGTGCCTTCATAAATAGTTTTGGGACAATTGTTTTATATATGAAATGATAAAATTGGGCCCCTCATACTTTAGACAGAAATTTACTTGAACAGTGAAAGCAATCATGCAGAGATGCAACATTCCTATAAGCTGCAGGAAGCTGAGACAGAGGATTACAAATCCATGCCAGCCTGGGCTACACAGTGAATGATCCCCACCTCTGTTCTTTCTTACACGCATATGCGCGCTTGTGTGCACGCGCACATGCACGTGTGCACATGAGAATGAAGTATCTCTAAATTAGACAGCATGCCAATTAAGTATTTGGTAGAGATAGAATTCTAGCCGAGCTTCTTTTAAAAATAAAAAAGCATGTTGTTTATTCATTCTTTGATCATTTCATCCACACAGACACTGTTTCTTGATCATATCTGCCCCAACCTATCTTACTCTTCCTTCCACAGGTACCTCCAGCAACTCCTTTACTCTCTCTCTCTCTCTCTCCCTCTCTCTCTCTCTCTTTCTCGTAACCTACTGAGTCCAGTTAGTTCTGCCTGTTGGAATATTGGCTGATCTTGTTGACTTGCTCTTGTGCAGGTAACCATGGCTGCAGTGAGCCAATAGATCCAAGGCTGTGTCAGGTCTAGAAGACAGTATTTCCACAACACCCCTTTATGTCTCCCAGCTTGTACATTCTTTCTAATCCCACTTCTGCAATGCTCCTGGAAATGTGTGTGTGTGTGTGTGTGTGTGTGTGTGTGTGTGTGTGTGTGTGTGTGAGTGTGTGTGTGTACACGCACGCATGCATGTCTCTGCTCATGCGCATGTGTGCATGGACAGTTGTCACATGTGATATCTAGATGTTCCATGTAGAATGAACAATCAGTAGCCACATATTCTCAGCACCAGCCATATTCTCAGCACCAACCAGTTATGAGTTTGTGTTAGCTAGTGACTGACCACTGCAGAAATAAACTTCTTTGGCTGAGGTTGAGAACAGCAAGACCTCTAAGCATAAACATCAATATTTAGAAGGCAGTTTGACTACATGTTCATTTATCAAGACAGTAGACCTTGCTTAGCCTAAAGCCAATGACTTTACAAGAATGGGCTTTTGACCCATAAGGTGGGGGGGGGTCTTCTATATTCTACACATTGTTGGATCCACAGAGTTTCAGGCCTTCATAACTATCTTTCACTTTGGATTCTACTTTTATTTCTGTTGCAATAAGACAAAATTTAGAATCTCCTTAGTGGAATGGCTAGGTGTGGGGAAAGAGCGAGGGATTGGTCAGTGCAATAGTTAAATCTCAAGGCTAGACCAGGAATGGAGTTATTTGAAAAGAAAAGAATAGGGAGGTACTTAATGACATCTGGAGGGTAGATGCAGCCAAAGACCAGGCATTTGAAGGAGATTTCCCAAGATCATAACACACATGCTCACATCTCTTTATACATAGAATATTATGCTTCCAACAAAATTAGGCTCATTATAATTGGTTCTTGGGCACTAAATGCTTGAGAATACAGCCCCTCTACAGATGATATCCCTTTTTTGACAACAAAAAAGGATTAGGATATATGTGTATGTGTGTGTACATGTATGTGTATGTATATGTACATGCATGTATATGTACATGTAATTTCATTGAAAAGCTTCTATTCAAAGTTAGATCTGAGTTGATTAGTATTGATGTCTAATGTTGTATTGTCCTATATTCTTAGTCACAAGTTCAAAATTCTACTAGATTTTTACCAAGGAACCTGATTTTACTGTTGTTTTTACTTAGGGACAGTGCTATCAATAGAGCTAAATGAATAAATAGTGTACTTCATGGGTGCACATGATTCCTGTGGAAAAGGGTGGGGGCAGATGGGAGCAGACAGGGTAGAGAGCTCTGCTCTTCCATTGCTGCTGCTGCTCTGAAGTTAAGCTGACAACTCCTCTCTCACAGCTATGGAGCACCAGCAGAGCCATCTTGAGACACAAAGACGTCTGAGACTTACACTGTATGATTCTCACATTTCTTCCCAAGAGACACAAGTGATAGTGTTTTAGAGAGAACTTGCCAGAATTTTAGATTTTAATAAGGAAAAAAAGCATAGCAAGTATATCAATTCGATGAAAATTTTACATATTTATATCAATTGCCATCCCTTAGGACTCTAAGTATACTGGAGCTAAAAAAAGTATATTTTTAAAAACTAAGCACAAAAGACAGACATTTGCTATATGTTCATCACACTGTTATCTAGACAAGTAACAGACATGCAAATATCAGACATTCTTCCTCCCTCCCTCCTCACTATATCCTCTCTTACCACCTACCTACCCCCTCTTTCTTTCTTTTCCTATTTCATATTGAGACATGGTCTTTGTCAGCTTGGCTGGCATAGACCTTTCTTTGTAGATTTGGCTTTTCTTGAACTGTCTCCCACATGCTGGGATTCCAGGCATGCACCACAATCCCCAGGGTTTTTTTGATTTTTTTTGTTTGTTTGTTTTGTTTTGTTTTTTCATTTATTATTTTTGTTTAGATGTGTTTTAAACTTTTATATATAATGTTGTTTTCCTGTATTTATGTTTGCGCATCATGTGTGTGCCTAGTATCCACAGAGGCCAGGAGATTCTCCCTGGATCTGCAGTTACATATGTGAATTAATGTGTGGGTACTGGGAACAGAACCTGGATCCTCGGGAAGATCAGCCACTGCACTTATGAGCAATCTCTACATCTCCCATATCTTTATCTGTTTTTCATGATGTTTTGTTGTTGTTTAAGAAGAAAAAAAAAAGTCTTTTATTTTCTAATTATCTGTAGTGGAAGTAACACAATTCTCATTACTACCAAATGCCATACAGAAGTAGAACTTTATACCCTATAGGACTTCTTCCAATCAGATTGACGCACATTTAGCAAACGACCCTTATCTGCACCAAAGAACCTCATCCCACTGAGCCCCCATCTTCCTGCCAGGCCCATTTGGCATTCAAGCAACAGCTTTGAAAACTATACCCATATATTTCATTATTGAAAAAAATAATAGGTGAAGATCATTTTAAAATTTTGCGTTGTTCATTATGCAGGTGCTTTGCCCAAGATGACTGATGATACTCAACACACTGCCATTTAAATTTCTTTCTTGCTTTTTATTGATTCTTTGTGAGTTTCACATTATGTGCCCCAGTCCTACCCATCTCCCCTTCCCCTCATGTCTACCCCTCACCCCCAAGACAAAAACAAAGAAACAAGGAATGTAGAAAACATCTCATTGTGGAAGCTGTAGTGTGTCACAGTGTGTCCACACGTCTTCCCTGGTAAATGTCTATTCACTGAGTCATTGGTTTGGTTCAAAGTCTCTGGCTTCTGTGATACCATCAATATTGGATCCTCACCAAGATTCCTAGACCTGCTTGTTAGTTTCTTTTCTATTGCCTATGATAACACACCATGACCAAGGCAACTTACAGAAGAGACATCTCTCTAGCTCCAACCTCATTTTTAAGACAGTCTCTTACTGACCTTGAGTTCACCAAGTAAGCTAAGCTGGTTGGCCAGTGAGCCCTAGGAATCTACCTGTCTCTGCCTCCCCAGCACTAAGATTACAAGCAGATACCACCATGTCTGTCTTTTTATGTGGGTTTTAAGGGTGCAACAAACATTTTGTCAAACGAGCTACCTTTCCATCCCTGGAATAAGGGTATTTCTGATTCTGTGGCATTATCTCCGGGTTGTTTTGAGTAGGAGGAGTTTTCAGTTGTCAACCTCTTTCAGGACCCCTTGCCTCTGCATTCGGTGCCTTCACTATATTGCAGTTTGTAGTATTAATTTTCTTTTAATGGTATTCTTGCATATACTATTCATTCAATAAGTGAGTTCTGAATTTCAAAATAATAATTTTTTATAATGTCACTGCTTTGTTTAATCTTTTTCATTTATTTATTTATTTATTTATTTATTTATTTATTTATTTATTGGCTAGTTTATGTAATCACATTTCAAATGTTATTCTCTTTCCAGTTTCCCCCCTCTCCCACCACCACCCCCTGTCACTTCTATAAGAATGCTTCCCTTCCCACCCACCTACCTCCACCTCAACACCCTGACATTCCCCTACACTGGGGAAATGAGCCTTCACATGATCAAGGACTTCTCCTATTGATGCCAGACAATGCCACCCTCAGCTATGTATTCAGCTGGTCCCCCCATGTGTTCTCTTTGGTTGGTGGTTTAGTCCCTGGGAGCTCTGGGGGCATCTGGTTGGTTGATAATTTTGTTCTTCCTATGAGGCTGCAAACCCCATCAGCTCTTTCAGTCCTTTCTCTAAGCCCTCCACTGGGGTTTTCATGCTTAGTCCGATGGTTAGTTGCAAGCTTCCTCATCTGTATTTGTAAGGATCTGGTAGAGCCTCTCAGGAGACAGCTATATCAGGCTCCTGTCAGCATGCACTTTTTGGCATCAGCAATAGTGACTGGGTTTGGTGCATATGAAGTAGATCCCCAGGTGGGGAAGTCTCTGGATGACCTTTCCTCCAGTCTCTGCTCCACACTTTGTCCCTGTATTTCTCTCATGAGTATTTTTGATGCTGGTCTCTCTCTCTCGCCGTGAAAGTCTTCTTATCAAGCTTTAGACCCAGGAAAAGAAAGTCCCATTACCTCAGAGATACTCCCTTATTCTCTCAAGTAGCAAGCTTACTGTTTCCAGAGCCTACTGCTCTTCAAATTGCAGCATTAGCTACCACTAAACCCAGGAATGACTGCTTCCCCTTTGTAAACTGAATTCCTCAATAGAACAAGGGTGTGTCATATAAGCCTTGTCCCATGCTGTACACAACCTCTATACCCCAAAATGTGAAGTATTGGGAGCTGGTAACCACTGGGCTCTTCCTTTGTACACTACCACATTCCTGCTTTACAAACACTGAAACCGAGGGACTCGAGATTAATTTTCTCAAGGTCATGAAGATGGTACTCCAAAACAAAATCTAGATAATTTTATTCAAGAAACTTCTTTCTTGACATCTATCTTGTAATGCATAGGTGTTGCTCAGTAAGTTTGCACAGAATGATTCTTCCTCAGGGCCACCAAGCTTCTATACTTTTGCAAGAGTTGGCTAGACAAAGGTCTCATTTCTTCATCTTGCTGCCTAGTTGTTACCCCAAGGATCCTCTTGCTGAGGGGCCTCTCATTACCTCTCATTTTCACTGCAGGGACGGCTATCAGAAGGGACACGTGGAATGGCTGTTGACTAATCAGGAGGAAGGTCAAGCCTGATATTCTGCATTTCCAACTAGAACCCAGGAGGTTGGTGCAAGTGGTTTGCACACAGATGTCATGAGGTCAGGAGTTAGCATTACATAGTCTTCTGAGTGACCATTTACTAGTTCCATTTGCCATTACTACTGCATTGCAATGTTAAAATGGGAGAAAAGAATGTGTGCCTGGCACCTAGTGCAGTGTTAGCATAAATCAGAGAAAAAAATCTGCAATGATCTTATCAACTTCCATCACTATATTCCCACTGGGAAAGCAAAATATACAACATCACCCACACACAGTTCTTGGTTGGTTCTCTTTTTAGAAATAAAACCGATCAATGAATTTATAATATCTATCTCAGTGGAGGGCAGTGTAGCACATTTGGGTAGTCCCAACACTCAAGAGACTGAAGCAGGACTATCATGAGTTTAAGGCTATCCTGGGCTACACAGCAAGATCCCATCTCTAAAACTACATGCATACATGCATCTGTAAAGTGTGTGTATGTGTTTAAAACCATTTCTTTTTTTGCCAAATAAAAGTGAAGCTCACTTCCAACCTAACCTCTGGATATTCTCTGTCTGGCTATTAACAGTTGATGAGGGATCACACTAAAAAAAAACGTCTTTGCTGCTTCTGGCTTCTTACCACAACTGCCAATCTGAAAATTGCCCAGAACTGCAGCTTTGAAGGCTGCTTGCTCTTAAGATTTCTACTATGAATTTGCATTTAACCTTTCATCTCATTCATCTTTTAAGCCTCCCCTTTAATTATTCGCCAGACACACCTTTAAATGTTGTCTTGGCCCAGCAACCTTCTCCCCTCGCCATCCCTCCTTCAGCTCCTGCTCTTCCTCACTGCATGTGCTCATGTCTCCCTAACATGCAGGCTACACCTGCCACCCATCCTTCTGGGAACTCTAACTGAACCAGGAACTTCTCTTGGTCTTGAACTCAGTTACTGACATTTTGACTGACACCAGGCATGAAAATCACATTACCCTGGTTGTATAAAACCGTCACTGGCTACCTGTAAAGTACAGGATTATGTGTAAAGTCCTAGTTATTAACTTACAAGTCCTTAAATTGACTCAGGTTTGAATACCTCAGAGACATCCCGAAACCATACATCCCCAGTCGTTTCCTTTGGTCTCGCTCAATTGGATTAGTTCTTTTTGGCTGAAGACATTGAGCTACGGGGCATTTTTAATGTTTGCTGTCTACTTATGGAATGTGTTAAGCGTGGAGGTCAGGCTGTCTTACTCTCTGTCAAGCTTTCAGTCCAAATTTAAGAGCTAGCTTTCTTTTCTGGGCTGTTGATTCGGTCAAACCAGTCATAAATCGATCCAGCCCTGCTTTATTTTTCTGGTCGCCGCTCCACTCTGGTACACTTCTGATGCTGCTCTAAGACTTTGTTTGATGTGTCACGATTACATTTTATATTATCCCACCTAATATCTTTGTTTTTCGCATGCTGGCTTGAAAGACTGTCAAAGTGAATTTACTAATTAGGTGCCGTGTGTGACATATTACTTTCACCCATCTGCTTCGGAAGGATGTCACAGAAGATGTTATATGCAGGAGGACCTAGATCATGAAATATTAAGGTATTAAATTCAATTATGTACATATATTTTTACCTTATTTGGGTTATTAATCAATCATTCCACTATTGTGGTTCTCAAGAATTAATTGCTGCCTGGGAGAACAGATGTCAGGCACACAGGGGAACATACAGGCGTAGGTCATGGATTTCTTTAGCAAATTTTAATAATTTTAACTTAGCATCTTTTGGTAAGGCAAGAATATGTCAAAAGTGGACTAACAATAGAATATGAAAATGCCAGGCTGCAAGAATAAAGAAAAATATGGGACACAGAATACCATGTAACTTTTAACAAATGGCTTCAATAATTATACCTCTACCACTAGAAGAGTCAAGTTTCTTCAGACTGGGTCAGCGAGGAGATCTCAGGTATGTTTAGAATGGGATGGGGAGGTTGTGCCCTATCACAAGGAGTACAGTGGTAGAAGAAAAGAACAAGTCACTGTGATTTTTCCTTCCTTATTTTTTTTTTTTTAATGACAGCATGGCATATAGCCCAAGTTGATCTCAAATTTTCTTATATATCCCAGGATGATTTCACAAACATACCTAGTTTGTGCTGGGGAACAAACCCAGGGCCTTGTACATTCTAAGAAAACACTCTACCAATTTAGTTCTTTCATTTACATTGGAAGAAGAAAGTATGTAAATCAAGTACATTTGCCTAAAACATATTTTTAAGCAATAAATACTTATTTTTGTATTATTTCATAAAAGGGTGCCTTCGGTAGGGTTTTATTGCTGTGAAGAGAAACCATGACCATGGAAACTCATATAAAGAGAAAAAAATTAACTAGGAATGGCTTAGGTTTAGACCATTGTCATCATGGTGGGAATGGCAGAGTTCAGGAAGACATGGTGCTGGAGAAAGAGCTGAGAGTTCTATCTCATGATCCATAAGTAGCAGGGAGAGATCTGTCCTGAGCATATGAGACATCAAAACCTGCCTCTGCAGTGACACACTTCCTTCAGCAAATCTACACCTACTCCAATAAGCTCAGACATCCTATAATGCTAATCCATTTATGAGCTTATGAAGCCATTTTTCATTCAAACCACCACACAAGAAACAGATATTTAATTTTCCTTAGTACCTTAAGACACAAGGTTGGGTCCAGAGAGATTGGATAAGCAAGGCTGGCAACATGAGGAAAGGTCTTTAGGGAAGTCAAATGGGTGGCATTTTCTTTGTTGAACCTGGCTGGGGACAGGTTAAGTGAGATTGGGGAAGCATATTTGAGAGCCATTGCTGTCATCAAATGAATCTCGTTCATAGCTTTTGAAAGCCCAGCCTGGTGTGTTTCTTTGGAAAGAAATGTATTTCCAGTCTGTAGTATAAGGAAAACAGTGTTGTTTCAATCTAATTAAAATGAAACAAATCAGCGAAACTTAGCATATGACCTACGCTGGGTCACTTGCTGAACCCAAAAGATTCTATGATGTGCCAGCTTACAAAGTACTTGTTAAATAAACTTCTGACACAAGAAATAGTTATCCATGGTGGGGAGATAGAGACTGACCAAGTGCCAAGATTAATATCAAGTCTTATTGGATGGTGTCCCAAGAGTTCAAAGGTATGGAAGAGGAGAAAGGTGAAGATTCTTTGTGAGAGAACACCATTAGAAAGCATCATGTGAAGCCTGACAAAGATGCAGAGCTGTTGGCTTCATCTCAGACCCACTGGCTTGGGATCCATGTTTTCACAAGATCCCAGTTGATGCCAGCCTAGGAGGCTCTGCTAGCAGATGCCAATCAACTTGTGCTGCATCAAATCGAGACCACCAGTAAAAGAACCTTAAACCTGATGTGGGAGAGACCCGGATGTAGCTTCGGACACCCAAACCTTTCCCTCTGGGGGATCTTCTTGATTCTTATGTAGAGGATGAGTACAAACAGAAAGTGCTTAGCAGCCCAATCCTGTACATTTGGAAGGTGGACACAGGCAAAAGTGGAAAATATTCACTATTTCCCAGCATACCTGGTTCTGCACAAAAGTACCTATAGTTATGGTTGCATTCCTTCTTTTAAAAGATTAAAATATATACATATGAAGTAATTAATGAATGAATGACATAGCTCTGTGTGGTGGCAAAATCAGAAGGCTTATATAGAAGGATAACCACAGTTGAAGGCTAGCCTGGGCCTTGAGATCACGTCACAAATAACAAAACTACTTTCCTCTTTTTGTTACTTAAATTCATGCTTATCTGGTTTGAGTTAGAGTAGTTCATTAGAAAGCAAGGAAAGGATAGACTTATAAGTGTGATTATCAGTGCAAGCCATAATGTTCAATAGGCTAGAGGTAGATAGGTGTACCATGACCTTCTTCATATGGGAAGACTTCGTCATGCAATGAGCTGCTTAGATCACTATGGCATATAGTTAATACTATGTTTTACTTCCTTATTTTTTAAGATTATGTGTTATTTTAACTACATGTATGTAACTGTACCATAATCATGCTTCATGCCTACAGAGGTCAGAAGGGGATGTTGGATCTCCTAGTACTGGAGTTGTAGATAGTTTTCAGCTATTGTATGGTTACTGAGAATTAAACCCAGGTCCTCTGAAAGGACCAAACCACTGAGCCACCTCTCTGAATCCAAATCTCATGATTTTATTCTCTGTGTATGAGTGTTTGGCCTGCATGTATGTCTGAGCTTTATGTGTGTGCTTGAGGCCTGTGGAGGCAAAAAAATTGTGTTGGAGTTACAGAGGTTGTGAGCTGCCTTGTGTGCTGGGATGGTATCTAGGTTCTCTGCAAGAGCAGCAAGAGGCCTGAACTGCTGAGTCACCTTCCCAGTCTTCACAGCTCATAATTTTAGAATCAACCAATCCCTCCCTGCCCCCCCCCACCCCGTGCCACCTTTCCTTTTCTTTCATGTGTTTTCCATGCAAATCAAAACTAGCTGAAAACCTGCCAAGGCCTATGTGTAATTGAAGGTGGCATTTAAGCCTTTCTGTCTCCTTTGTCTCCAGAGACATCATCGTAAAATAAAGGACTTCGTCAGGTAATGTTTTGTTCATTATTCAACATCACAACGGGGCGAAAAAAGATAATTAGACATATGGTGCTGTCGACACATGGTTTATGAAGAGCTTCTAGTTAATTAGTTATGGTAAAAGGTTTTTATATAGCCATAATTACTTTATATTTCAGGGAGAAAGAAGCAAACATCCATGTACTTTATTTTACCTGGTGACAAGTTTATCAAAGTGATTGATGTGATGATTCTTCAGCAACTTCTCCAGACTTCCTGGGATACTACACAACATGTCACAGGGGGTTTTAATAGCACAGCTCCTGTTTACTTCAATAGAAGCTACACATCTGAAATCTTGTTAGATTCTATTTTTAAAGATCATCATCTTTTTGTCCTATATTCCCTTCATCATCCACGAAAGGTTAACCTAGGAAGAGGGATTCAGAGAATAATTATAGTGATTTTGCCAAAACATGAGACAAGATACCTTATAGGGGTAGTTTTTACATTTTTATTTTTTCAGTCAGCCACTGAAGCAGAAATAACAGCTAAGCAGTACACTGGGGGCTGAGGAGTTGATTTAGTGGGTACAGCACCTACTAAACTACTAACACACACAAACACACACACACACACACACACTTCTTATAAATACATGCCCAAGAGTGTAGTAACCTGTAATTTATTTGTTTAAAATAATTCTAAGCTATGAAAGGTCCCTCTTCTTATCACATACTTCTGCTAAGTTGATTATCATTAAGATCTATTTCTAATTAAGAAATAAAGAGAAGTTAAAAATAGAGATCACTATTACTGGCTTTCTCTTTTGTATATGGATTAGTTCTAACAATGTTTTGGCTGAGGGGAAACCAGGAGACCTCTGTCATACTCTGTGCTAGCTGAGTGTCTTGGAACACAGCCTGATAATAATTAATGCTGTCTACCCCTGAGAGAAAAGAAAATCACTCAGGTAGCAACATGTTTTCGATTTTGTGACAACCTAAGATGTCACAAAGCTGATGTCTTCCTGAGTATATAAATGAAGTTTATCTGACCATGGGACTGGAGCACCAATATCCCCAAGCCCAAGCCAAGTGTTTAATTTATTAGAACAGAAGATGGAAATCTGAGATGGGTGCCAAAGAAGACTAACTTTGTAATTTTCACAACACTGTTCAAAACGCTACTTTAGCTACAGAGAGTTGCCAGCTCCAAGAGTAACTTACACTTCTCTCTGATCGTGACACAATGATTGTTGGCATAGCACTTTGAGATGTGGCTCTGGGGATCATCACAGTGGTCACTCATGAGCATTGAGTACCGTTTATACACGTCATACTCAAGGTGGATTTTTCACTTAGTCAAGGCTTAGGTGAACTGGAGGCAGGGTTCTAAATCTTTCCACGCCTTGGATTCCTTATGGAGAAGATGAAATACTAGGACTAAGATAAATAACAAACTCAAGGAGGTTAGCACAAACCGACACAGAAAGCGTCTAGTGAACATTGGCTACTGCTGTTTTTATTCTGGTGAGTCCTATCATGACCAAACTCACAGATGATGAAATTCAAAGGTCTGAAGAACATTGCAGTTCCCATGAGGGGGAGGGGGCTGGAATTGATGGAAAATGCATACAAAGCTCTGACTCCTGGGGTTTGGCACCTTTGTCTCCCTTTTGTGTATATGGACCTGGCAGGCACTGGAGGCCTGGTAAGCAAAGCCTGTGTTTGCTTGCTTACTTTTTAAAAATAATTATTTTACTTTTAAGTGTGTGTGCATATAGGGCAGCAGAGGACACCAAATTTTTCTGAAGCTGGAGTTAGTTACAGACTGTTGTGAGCCACTTGATATGGCTCTTGGGAACTGAACTTGGATTTTTGAGCAGAACATGATCTTAAGTAAGGAGTCAGCTCTCTCATCCTACCATGCTTGCTTTTTTAAAAACTGGGTATTTTTGGGTATTTTTATATTTATTTATATTTCCAAGTTTCCCCTCTGCAGTTCCCCTATCCCATCCCTCCTTACTCTATTTCTATGATGGTCCTTCCCCACCCACTCAACCACTCCTGTCTCCCCTAGTGTTCCTCTACACTGGGGCATCAAGCTTTCACAGGACCAAGGTCCTCCCCTCCTATTGATGCCAGATAAGGCTCCTTCAGCTCCTTCAGCTCCTTCAGTCCTTTCCCTAAATCCTCCATTGGCTTCCCTGTGATTAGCCTGATGATTGACTTAGAGCATCTGCTTCTATATTGGTCAGGATCTGACAGAGCCTCTCAGGAGACAGCCATATCAGGCTCCTGTCAGAAGCACATCTTGGCATCAGCAATAGTGTCTGTGTTTGGTGTCTGCACATGGGATGGATCCCCAGGTGGGGCAGTCTCAGTCTCTGCTCCATTCTTTGTCCCTGTATTTCCTTTAGACAGGAGCAATTCTGGGTTAAAATTTTGGAAATGGGTGGATGGCCCTACCCCTCAACCAGGGGGCCATGCCTAACCTCTGGATATGGTCTTGACAGGTTCTCCCTCCCCTTTGTGAAGTATTTCAGCTAATGTCATCCCCATGGGATCCTGGGAGGCTCTTGCTCTCCTGGCATCTGGGACTTTCTGGTGGTTATCCCCAGCTCCCCATCTCTCATTGCTACATTCCTCTGTTCAATTTCCTGACAATTTGTACATCTCTTCCATCTCCTCCCATATGTGATTCTGCCCCTCTCTTTCTCCTCCCCCTCCTTTCTTCCTCCTAAGTCTCTCCTACCTTCTACTTCCTTTGATTATTTTGTTCCCCCCTCTAAATAGTACTGAAGCATCCACTCTTTGGTCTTCCATCCTCTTGAGCTTCATGTGGTCGAGAGTTGTATCGTGGGTGTTCCAAGCTCTTTGTCTGAGTATGTACCTAAAAGATGCTCTAACATGTAACAAGGACACATGCTCCACTATATTCATAGCAGCCGTATTCATAATAGCCAGAAACTGGAAACAACCCACATGTCCCTCAACAGAGGAATGGATACAGAAAATGTGTTACATTTACACATGGAGTACTACTCAGCTATTAAAAACAATGACTTCATGAAATTCACAGGCAAATGGATGGATCTAGAAAATATCACCCTGAGTGAGGTAACTCAACCACAAAAGAACACACATGGTATGTACCCAGTGATATGTGGATTTTAGGCAAAGAGCTTAGAATAACCATGCTTGCTTTTTAACTTTAGCTTTAAGTGCCTCCCAGTTTATTTCCTTCTATAGAAGTGGACAAGAAGGGGGCACATCTTTCTGGCTTTCCTCCACATCCTTTTTCTCTTAGCCAACCTAACTGGTGTTCTGTGATAACTTGGAAGACTCTGTTATTTTATTTTTCTCCTTGTAATCCTTCTGGTGTGGTTTGTTTTCAACATTATTGGCTAGGACAGTAATGTACCCTTTTAGGAGTAGGTCAGGAAAAGATCTCATTTTCCTATTCAGAGAAAAGCCCACCTCAGGTTTACCACCTTTAATATCACCCTCATGTTTTCAAGTGAACCACACAGGGAATGGTCTTTAGTATAGGGCAGGTTTGTTGGCTAATATGTTGAAGAACCATAGGTGGCTGAGCACCCCCAACTCCACCACAGTAGCCTGGCAACCTGAGCTCTAGCCAGAGACCTTATGGAGGGAGAAAAGGACAATTCCAAATGCTGTCTTCTGACTCCACATGCATGAATATGTGCAACAGGTCTATTAAGATGGCCCAGTGAGTAGACCTTGTCTGCCACCAGGCCAGACAACTCATTTGAACCCCAGAATTCACAAGGTGAAAATTGAGAACCAAATCCAACCTCCACATTCACACCGTGTCACGTGCTATCTCCCAGATAGATAAATACATCTTTTTTTAACGAACCATGTGAGCGATTTATGATTTTCAGACCCCAGTTAAAGGAAGCAGTTAAGCAGATCATACTTGATTGGCAGTACACGGAGATCCTGAGGCAGTGAGAGCAAACACTTTGCTGTGTTGTGATTAATGTCTTTCATATCCCAGACACTTGTTCCCACCCAGAATCTAAACATTAGTGATACCTCAGACATGGAATTATGATGCAGAGTTATACCCTAACAAAGAGAAGCCATCTTTAATCTTATGTCCTTCAGATAATTAAGACAATATTTACTATTTCCATGTAGCTTAATGGAACTATTTTTAGCTAAGTTTCTAATCAATAATAACTGTCCTATAATCTAGGCAGCAAACTCCAATTTGGAATGATAAAACAATGCTTATAATTAATCTTTGTCTCTCTTCAGAAAATTAGAAGTAAGAGTTTTAGTGTACAAAAGGTGTGTGGGTGCCTAAGATGTGATACCTTATCTGAGCAACATTCTAAGCTTACTTATACAGAATACCACAGTGCTCACAATTCCTGAATAAACAATTCTCAATAACGTGTGCTAATTAATTCTCAATTATGCCAAATTGCACTAATTATGAGCGTATTTACAAAATCAAAGATTAACCTGGAAATTCAGAACAGCAACATTTCTCTCAACGGAACGGGGATGTATCATGCAAGCATGGTTTTGAGGCAGCATTGGTGACTGGATGTCCACAGAGTTCAGTACAGCATGGGAACAGTTGGCTGACACCAGGAGATAATCTGTTTGCAAAGTCATGAAGTCAATCCATTTGTCCACTTGGCTTCCACCTGTATCCTGTGTCTCAATATTCCTTAAGCTTCACACAGCAGCTACTGGCAATGAGAAGTCATGCTCACCCATGAAAGGAAAAATTGGACTAGGTGCCTTACAGTACTTTGTCGTCACCTGCTGAAGCTGTGGGTACCAAGTTGCTAGACTTGCTGACTATTTAAGGAAACTAAGGGAGTACCAGTAGCCTTTGATGAATGCAAAAGGATTGAAAACCACCTGCTCAAGGACACTGTACTTGAGTGGCAAGGCCCATTATCTGGTAGAGGTTCAAGAGGGTGTTTGAGTAAACTGAGAAATGGCTGTTGGTGATGCTGAAGATGCTACATTTCCTCAACTGTTGTTAGAATCAGAGGGATCTAGTCCTACTTTTAAGAACTGCTACACTTGGCACACCCAATGGTATCTAAAGAACTTTAGGGACTCAATTTCCCAATGACTTGCTAATAATCATTCATCCGGCCCATCAGTAACTACTGTGCCTGAGCACCTCCATATATAAGTCCACATGTATAAACATGTGTAGCCACCTGTGCATGTAGGTCTAAGCATGTGTGCATATCTCTGTGTGAACATAAGTGTACTGTGAATGTGTGTGTGTGTGTGTGTGTGTGTGTGTGCGAGAGAGAGACAGACAGAGAGAGAGAGAGAGAGAGAGAGAGAGAGAGAGAGAGAGAGAGCATTCCTCTGCACCAAGCTGTGTAGTAGTTCTCCAGTATATGAAAATGAAAAACTCAAAGGTAGCCCAAGGTAACAGATATGCCATAGTTTTCTCAGCAGAAAATTGCTACTCAAAAGATACACAGCCAACACTTTGTTTGCTGGGGTGGGGGGGTACTATGGAGAATCAATAAGGCAGGGCAATTTGAGAATATGACTCATCGACTAACAGTTTCCAGGCTCGGCTCCCATGTTGACCTAGTCTGTGCTCATAGTCAGAACTGTTTTGAGAGCTAACATCTGGTGGAATAACCTATCATATTTCAAAACGGATAGGAAAGGCTTCCTGTGCCTCCTCACCTCAGGGCTTAAGGAGAGGTGTTGTTTCATGAACTAGGAGAGAATTCATCAACTGGAATTTGGTATAACACTTGTTTTCCTTTCAAAAGGTTTGCTAATTTAAGTCCTAACCCACTTTTAACTCTTGATGAAACAAATAATTTCCTAAAGAGGATCATCCATGGACCTGGAATGCCTTGGATTGTAACAATCGAATGTATGGGGAGATTTCACCTTATTTATATTTACATACTTACTCATTTGGTGTTGGGGATCAAATGCGGGGCCTTGTGCATCCGTAGCACTGCTCTACTTCCCACACTCTACCTAAAGTACTTAAAACACCCCAAATGGAATTTGCCGTGTTAAAGCTGAGTTATTGATGTCAGGCGTCTCCATTCTGCTAAGAACAGAAAAGAGCCCTAAGCACCTATCGTTCATCTTATGCTTTTTAATCCCTTGTGCATTTAAGTGGCAGAACCGATCTTGTCGTAAGTAAATCATTAGTCTCATGTCTTGTGACCACTCGTCCGAGTAAACTATGAGTAGATTTCAGGTACAGTTTAAAGTGTTAGCAAAGGAGTCATAATTCACTGACCAAGAACATCCGACTAAGAGCTGTAAACCAAAAGAAAAATGAGTTATGGCTTCATCACAAGAGTCACCTGCAGAGAAATATTAGAGAATTAAGTATTATTTTCAGTACACTGGGATTAACTGTGATTTGCAACTGATCCACTTTGCAGCAAGCTCTCTGCTTGAGAGAAAGAGAGTGAGGGAGAGAGACAGAGAGAAACAGAGAGAGCACAAGAAGAGGGCTGCCAGGATCTTTATCAGTCTCAGAGTAGAGTACTGTCTCCCAACACTCACTCACTTTCTGCTTCCCTCTAGGGCATCGCTGGCTCAAGTGATTTTATGAAATTCTTCTGAATTCCCCACATAAGATTAATTTTAACTCACATTAGTGATCAAAGTAAAATGGCGCCATATGGCAGTTTACAGGACAGAAAATACCCAAAAAAACCAAACTAGTAACTTGGAAAAGGTTTCCAATTCATTAGCCAATTTAAGTGAGGACTTACATAACACTTTTTCCATAAATAATAATGTTTATTAAAGTATAGAGTGAGAGTACTTGGGACTATCCTTGGCATATATCCACTATATGTATATGAATGTGTGTGTGTGTGTGTGTGTGTGCTCGCATGTGTGCACACACACACTTTGGGGTTTGGTGAATCTAATGGTGTGTGTATACAGTGGTTGTGTATGAGATAAATGGCCAAAGAGAGAGAGAGAGAGAGAGAGAGAGAGAGAGAGAGACAGACAGACAGACAGAGAGACAGAGACAGAGAGAGAGACAGAGAGACAGAGAGACAGAGACAGAGACAGAGAGACGGGGGGGGGGGCGCTAATGCACAAGCTTGGCCTTGCTTGTTGAGTTCTCTGATACAGTACAAGGAGGGAGAGCCAAGAGAGTGGAATAAAAGCAAACAGAGTTGAAGTGTGGGGGCGGGCACTGGTCATGTGGGAACCCTGAGTGAGCAGACAAGTAAAACTATGTCACCACAGGATAGAAACTGGAAAGCTCAGAGTGTAGTGGTGGGAAATGACACCTTTTTTTTAGGAGAGCATCTGGGTCTCAGAGCAGATCTAAGGAGAGTCCACATCTCTCTTCTAAAAGGATTAGCCTTCACAATTACAAAGATGTGCTTATTGTCACTTTAGAGTTCTGGGCAGTATTTTTATTTTTAATTTATTTTATTTTAGGTGAAGCTGTATTTTGCCTGTATGTGTGAATGTGAACATGTCTTGTGCCTGTGGAGGTTAGAAGAGGGTGCTGGATCCTTTGCAACTGGAGTTATGGAGATGGTTGTGAGTCATTATGTGGGTTCTAGGATTGAACCCAGGTCCTTGGCAGGAGCAACAGGTCCTCATAACTGCTGAGCCAACTCTCCAGCCCCTGAAGTGTATTTTTAAAATGTATCCCATCTATGTTAATATGAACTAAACATATTCTAATTTTAATATTAATTCAGAAAGAAGTAATTAGAAATAATACTTAGATTATAGTATTGTTTTAAGCATGAACGTAAATTTATTATGCCCCGAATTGGATAAATTATCAAAGGGCTCATTATAAGAAACAAAATGCCAATGAATTCATTAAGAATTTAGGGAATCTGGTTGTGTAGCCCATCCTATGTAATCTACCTAAATAATTATACCAGATGTCTACTAGGCTCATATCTTCCTATCAGTAGACTGCATAGCACGGTTCACGTATTCTTGTTAGTAGACGCCTCTCTGAGTTAGTCTTCCTCTGCCTTCAACAAATCCTCACATAGGGTGGCTTTGTACTTTTGTCCCTTTAGCCTCTATCTCCCAAGTGCTGAAAAGATAGACATGCACTGCCACACCCACGTCCCTCTGAGTGTCTTTCTGCAAGTGGTGGCCAGAGAAAAGCACAAGCGGGTATTAAAGGAGACTTCAAGTTTACTTATGGAGGTCAGTTATCACAATGCAAATTCTTCCTGGTTGGTCCAGCAACAGTTTTCCATCCAGTAATATCTGAAAACTCCTCATCAGTCTATGATTTCAGGTTCCAAGAAGCCATAATTTGGGCCCACGAGATGGCTCAGCAGGTAAAAACACTGATTTTTCAGTCCTGTTGAACTGAGTTCAGCTTCTGCAAACTACCTACATGATAAAAGGAGAAAACTAACTCCTACAGGCTGTCTTTTGACTTATATATGCCAAGGCAGGTGCATGCTAGATAAACAAACAAACAAACAGACAAACAAATAGAACCATTGTTTAAAAAAAGAAGCCACAGTTTGGTTTAATAAATACACATATAAACCAGTCAGGCTAAAGGTTAAATTTACATGGTGAAGATTTCAAAAGGTATGTCTATAAACCCTACATCTCTGTGGAAGGGAGGGAGACCCTCTTTCTAGGGAAGGCAGGCAAACTTCACAGTAGTCAGCACTTGGCTTACAGATGAAGAAAGGGAGTTACAAGTACAGAGGGGGAGCAGCTGGAGGCCATGGCATCTGCTCTAAGGAGCAGGAAGCCATGGAGTCTGCCTGGGGTGTTAGTGTGTGGAAACACTAGAAGGAACAGGTATAAAAGTCATCTGTGGGAACTGACAGAACTCTGATGAAGCCCAAACGTGCTTACAATGGGAACACTTTCAAGGATGTTCTGCTGCTGTTAGCCGTGATGCCAGCTGTATGAATCTGAGTCTCCTGTTAACTGGGTTTATTCAAAACTATTTCAACCTCATGACAAATATCAATAAAAAAGTGTGGCTTTCCTTTAGAATCTGCTTTACAGTTTATTTGCTGGGGTGAATTTATTTTATACTAAGCTCGAGACTTGCTTTTTTTTAAAAGTAGATAGAACACCTACCCCAAATCTACAACAAGTGCCCATCCCAATTATTAGGTCCCACAATTATTTTGGAGTTTAAAATAAGTCGTGTGTAGAAAACTTAATGAATTCCTTGTCCACATTTGTAACTGGGCCCTTGCAAAGGAGATCAAAGTTTCTCCCCCTGTCTTTTCTGTGGCTGCCATCTATCTATAAAATTCTATCAAGAAGCTGCCAGGGAGTAGGCTTACCATGGAACTGATCCATTAGTAAAATGCTCCTTGACAGAGGTCTGTATCAACCAGAAGAGGATGACATTTGTGGGCGCTGGGAATGAACTCAGGTCCTCTAACAAGAACAGCAAGCACTCTAACTGCTGAGCCATCTCTTCATCCCCCAAAGACATACATTTTGCTTCTTCTTCTTTTTTTTTTAAATTAAGAAAATTCTATAGTAAGAAACATAAGTGCCTAGTATGAAATATGAAAGAACTAAATACCTGGGATAAACACCTAAGTTTTCCACCTATAAGATCTTGTGAAGTTGAACATTTATATGTTGAACTGTGAACACCTATGACCTTGAACAGTTTTTTTTTTTCTTGCTTGTCTGTTCTGTTTTGGAAGAAGTATGTAACCTCCCTGTGTGTCCGTTTGAATGGAATACGTGTCACGGTAGGACCTTTTGGGTAGGGTTGATGTGGGAGTGTCCATATGATCATCCCTTTGTCCCTTTGTCCCAGATATCAACAGTTTGTTTCCCTGTTCTATGCTTTGGAAGGCCAACCCATACATTAGGCATCAAGGGGTGCTTTGCCTTCTGGTCTTGTTATTTAACTGAGAGGAAGCAGCAGCCAGAGAGTCTAAGGCAGGAGGAGAATAAGGTGAAAGTTTTTTTGGTTTTTGGTTTTTGGTTTTTGGTTTTTTGTTTTGTTTTTTATCTTCCTTCTCTTTCTATCAGGTAGCTAGAAATAGTCTACAACCCAGGGCTCTGGGGGTCTCTCTCTCTCTCTCTCTCTCTCTCTCTCTCTCTCTCTCTCTCTCTCTCTCTCTCTCTCTCTCTCTCTCTCTCTCTCGGTTCCCTTATAAGTCCCTGCAGGCAGTGTAGGAAGGGGTGACAGGCACCATGCGGTGGTGAGTAAGGATGTTGCACCATCCCTACTGAGTTCCCCAGAGCCATGCAGTGCTTCGCCTTGTCATTAGGTGCACTTCAATGTATCCAATTTGTGTACACCATCTGTTTCCTGCCAGGATCCCAGTTGATAGGACCAGGTCTTCGTTCTGAAGCACTTAGAACAATAGGTGGCTTGTGGTAAGCACTGTTTAAATATTTGATAAACAAAAGAAATGAGAATAGGAACCATTTGTAGCCAACATTAAACATATGTCTCTGTAGCCATACAAAGCAAAACTTCACACCTATTTTCCCAAATAAAACTTCTTTCTTTGGTGGATTTTATGTGGAACAACCATCAATTTTCAATCACATTTGTAGTGTTTTAGTTTAAAGGAGAAAAAGACCTTTTAAATAAAATATTAGGGTTATTTTTATTTGACATAAGCCTATGGGAAATTTATTCGTTCTAATAATTGCATATGACTATTTTACTCTCCTAAATACCTCTTTGCCGTCTTTGTCTTTACTCCTTTAATCATGTGTGGAATAGTTTTGTTGACATTTTGGGACAATTTGGAATGTGAGCACCTATGCTTCTTATTAACTGATCAGATAGGAAGGAGTATTTTTCACTGCTGTTTCTATCACTGGAAATGCATCTCAGCAGAATGACAGGATGCTGCTGTGCACAGAAGACAGGGGATTCTGCCTGCTGGTGGCTCTCATTCAGTCCTGTGGATCTAAGGTACTGAGAAGTTTTTCTTACCCTCCTTTTATTCCATGATATTTAACTGTTTTGTTCACCACAGTTTTGTTTCTATTTTTATTTTTAACAAAGTAACCAAAGAATCGCATCCACCTTCTTTTTAACAAAGTAACCAAAGAGTCACAGCCACCTTCTTGTTTTGGCTTTCATTTACTTGTTTTCAGTTCCAGGAGTGATAGCCTCAGATTCGTTGTGGTAGTTATATCTCCAGTATCTTAAAATTCTAACTCATTCCGTAGTACTCTGGTCTCAAGCGAGCAGCAAAAGGAGAAAAAAAGTTTGAAGCGTCACAGTTCTGAGTGTATCTTCTCTTTTGCATTTATGGAAGATGATAACTGGCCTAAACCCTAAGATCTGCAAGACTCTTCCTAATAGTTCGATAGTTGTTATCTCAGGAACTTCCAATTGTTTCAGTAGCAGAGAAATATGAGCAGAGTCTGGTTTGTACCACTTTGCAACTAAGCAAGGATGCTTGCTGAGAAACTGTTGTTAGAATAATATGCCGGCTCACACTTAGAGATTAATCCAGAAAAGGCTCTTTAATATATAGCACATGCCCAACTCTGGCTAATGCCTAAAAAGTTGGCCTTGAATAGAAGATTTTGCTGACTTATATACATTGAAGGCCTATGCATTCTATATATACTGTCACTCTTAAACCTCTTTATGGTGGCAACCCAATATACACTTTGGACAATTTAAACAAAGAAAGGAGGCTGCGAGTCTGACCACTTGGGAAGATGGGAGATTTACACAACAAAGATATTGCTAGAATCATTTTAAGTATTGTTTTTCAAATAGTTGTCACCCAGGGTCATCTTGCCTACCTGGTGGAATTATGTTTTTCTCCAGAAAAGAAATGGGGTCTCTATGGCAGGCCACAACTTACCAGTAGTTATGACCTTGTGCTGCCCCCTTGAGCTACCAGTTAGAGGCATGTTCTTTGGGATGGGCCTAAAAGCTGGTTGTAAGTCAGAGTGGTTTCCTTTGTCATGGGAACTGAGCCAAATAGGTGGCCAGTGTTGGCCAACCAATATTTAAATTCTTGCACCCTAAGTTTGCTTATTTCTAGCAGGCATCTTTAGCAGATTACTTATCTTTGGGATATTTTGGAGGCAGTGCTCCTTTACCTAAATTCTACTCTGTTTGATTATTAGTAATTATTAGGAAATCTATTAGTAAATCAACTACAGCATCAATTTTCTTAGCTCAAGTTTCTTCTCAATCACTATGCCACAAAAATAATTTTTAAATTCCAGCATCAAACTTTTGGAAAATATAAATTTATTTTTAAATGATTCCATGCACAAGGTAGCTAAAAGAATGTCTATAAATAGGTTCAGCATAATAATAAACCCCAATTAAAATACATTTTTAAAGGCCAATTAGAGAAGCAGACATTATATAAGACCAGAAAAACGTAATATGACAAAGACATCATTTCTGCTCCCCAAAGTTTATAGATTCTAGTGACTGGAACAATTGGCTAACCAGTGGCTCTCTAAACAAACAAACAAACAAACAAACAAACAAAAACTAGTATGGATTAAATACCTAATATAAAAAGCAAAATTTTAAGACCGTTAGAAGAAGATAAAAGAAAAAACTATACCTCATGGTAGGGAAAGAGTTCTTAAGTCAGATTTAAAGACAAACAGCCTCACACACATAAAAATATATTCACTGTGACTATAAACAGTGAAAACTTTTGTGTATCAAAAAGTCATTAAAAACTATAACATCGATTCTATTAATTCAAGCTTCTTCTACGTCACTATATATATTTAATATATTATAATATTTAATCTATATAATTAAAAACAGTTTTAAATTTTATAGAATTTATAAACACACTTTTTAGATTATATAATTAATTGCATAACTATATATGATTAAATATAAATGTGTAATTTATATTTAATATATATTATACCTATTTAAGTATAAAAGGTAAAGACTTAGATTGGGATACATTTGAAAAAATGAGTAACTGATGAAGTTCTAAACAACAACAAAAAACTCAATAAAAATGGCAATATACAATATATGAAAATAGACATCTTAGAAAAGGGCATACAAATATCCAACAAAAAGAGAGATGGTCAATTTTATTAGACTCTAGTAACACTAAGATAAAATTGGAGTAAAAACCTTTAAAAAGCTCTGAGCATGTGAAGTGTTGTTGGTACGGATGTGAAAGACCAGAAGCTCTGATAATGGCAGGTGGGAACCCATGCAGTCAGTCTTGATGGCCTCATTCAACCAATGTATGGACTGATGCTGAGTGTGGTCAAGGACACCCATAATTCCCAACTTAGGCAGGAGGATAGAGCAAGTTCAAGGCCAGCCTAAATTAAAACCACCACTACCACCACCAACAAAAACAGTAAATTTTCTTCTAGAGTAATAGTCCTCAAACACTAGGAGATATAAACAAACTAAGAATGGGCTCTGGGCAGCTTTAAACTTCCTACTTTCTACACATAACAAATTGACATGATATATAAAAAGCTGTCATCCAAAACTCCAGAGAACAGCCAGACTGACCATGGAGGGCAAATGAGAATGGAGAATGGGGGCAGCAAGAGATCTCCCCCTTATGCTTGAACCCAGCACCCGGCCTCATGCCAAATAAACATGTTTTTAACATGGCTAAAAAGTCCCATGGTCTTTCTGGCTTCAGAAGTCAGGATGGGGGAAGGGTGGGAAGGATGGGAAGTGAAGGGGCTATCTTGGAAAGAGGGACACAGTATGA
Organism: Micromys minutus; assembly: GCF_963924665.1. NCBI lineage: Eukaryota > Metazoa > Chordata > Mammalia > Rodentia > Muridae > Micromys > Micromys minutus. Next base: position 895,889 of record NC_137971.1, read on the forward strand.
TGTAACCTGCTCTGTGTAAACATTGCACACACCATCGACTGGCACTATTTGTGAGACTATACCAGTAAGGATAACCTAAATAAATAAGTACATAAATAAATAAAGAAATAAATTTCTACAAAGAATTTTCTCAGCTATTAAGAAATACTGCTCAGCTTTTGTGTTGAAGGTCGTCATGTGGAGCCACCCTTGAGTTTCATATACTTAGCAAACTGTTTCCCTAGTGCACACATACCCCACACATTTTATGGAATACTCTCCTCCATTCCCATCTTTTTCCTCATCTTCCGGTTTATCTTTCTACTAGGAGCCTGATGGTCTAGACTCATACCTCTCCTTTCTGCTCATATTTGCCCTGGCGCATTATGCCGTAATACCCTTTCCTACTTTTTAGCTTAGCTGCTTTCTGCTCACATGGTTATTTAGCCTTGACTGACTGTTCAAACCACATCTCACCTCAGTGTTTTTTTTTCTTCCCAGTATCTTCAATAAACCTGGGGCAATTCGTTTATAAAGAAAAGGAACTTATTTATCTCATGATTATGGAAACTCTAATGAAAATCAATCAACCTTATTGCTTTGTGAGCCTAATAAGGAAACCAGATGTTAGTAATGGGGAGCCTATGCCATGGCAAACTGTTAACTAGAAAAGGAGAGGCAGCCAGAGGGGTTGGTTGGTTCATGAAAGGAGCAGACATACCATTGTCTCTTAGAAACGAGGTTTATTGAGACAAGGGGTTATGACTTCATATTCAGGACTTGACACAGAAGGGAGAACATTAAACAGGAAATGGTATCATCCCTCAGGACCATTTGTCTCCCCCATCCTTTAGCAGCCTGGAGCTTGGACAAATAGGCTAGGTAGGCTGGCCAGGGTACTCAGGAATTCATCTGTCCCCTCCTTCCCACGCTGAGGTTTTTAATGCTCACCAGCATGATAGGATTTTTCCTGTGAGCTCTGGGGTCAATCTGGTTTCTACTTGCAAGGGAAATACCTTACCAACTGAAACACTCTTCCACTCCCATAAAATGCTGCTTAAACGACGATGTCAAAGTTTTGTAAATATATCACACACCTATGATTGCTTTAAATTACACAAGAAGTCTGCTTTTTCATCTCTGTATCTCTCCCATCTACCCACTGCCAGAATATCTACCTCAGCTGAGTCGATTCACAATGAGAATAAAAGAAGCGTTTCTTTGCACGAATGAACTGTGCTTCCTTCTCTTACAAGCCTAGAGTTCATTTAAAAAAATATATGAGATGTATGGTTCATAATGTTACTTACATGTCTCCCTGTTGTAATACCTCTTCTGTAAAAATATCGCTGATAAAATTATCCCGCTGCAAGTGTCCAGCCAAATCCTTCTCTGATCTTCTCTTACTCCTGGAATTCCCCTGCCTTGTTCATCAAGCCTCTATCTGCATGGATTATTCAATCCATGCTGAGAATGTTTCAGTACTTCAGACTGTTCACTGTTCAAAGTCCCTTAGGTTCCTGCAAGATCTATAAGCTAAAACATTCCTGGGTTATGGGTCTCAACTTCATTGGAAACTAACTGCATTTTTGCCATTAGATGGTGAGCTTTGGGTGACTTTCCTGTTTCTGAT